>NW_020450829.1:0-17090 GCF_003343035.1 Apteryx rowi | reverse complement strand
CAGGGCCTGGGATCGTGAGGCTACTTCCAGCTGTCTGTAGAAGGCCTCATCGACTTCCTCTTCCAAATCCCTGTAGTAAGGTGTGATACTATATGTGTTCATGCCCATAAAAACACTGGGTTATTCCAACTTGAAAAAGAATGATTTATAAAGCAAGAGGTCCATGGTTTTGACTTCAGTGAAGCCTTCAGAGTTTGGGCTTCTTAATAGTTGACATATACCCAATAAATATAGACAATATATACATTAAGTACAAGTGATAAGATAATCTGTAAAGAGACAGTAAAAAACTAGAAACAATGCAGGAAGCAAAACAAATATTTTTAAATAATGAAACTGTAGAAAGCATGGGAGACAAGTGTTTCTTTTGCTCAGAGGAGCCCTATTAAGATATAGGATAAACCCTTTAAGCAAATTAAATAAAAGACAACACAAAGAAAAGGGTGAAAGAAGGCAATCAGTAAGTGTCCTTCTGCACATTTTAGATACACTTAGAACCAAAGCACAAATTTTGGAACAGATGGTTTTTAAGATAAACTTAAAAAGAGCCTCAAGTAGGCTGTAACCCTAAAATGGATTTTTTTTGTACAGAAAGCCTAAGGAGGAGAACATTCCCAGATACTGTATATTTCTTTATGCAGAAAATATCACTCTACTACAAATACCTTTGGTTGTGTGGAATGTCAGATTTTGGATCTTTCTTTCTCTCAGCAAGGTAGGAACAAAAAAAGACCAGAATGAGATTTTTACATGTTAGCCTGCAGAGGGAGGAAAAAAAAAAAACAAAAAAACCCCCTAGAGATATTCATGTCTGCTTTTTGAAAGTTCAGACAGCTAGAGGTGCTAAGGGTCAGTGCTGCTAGTCAGCCTGGAGGAATCATCTCACCTCCTCCTTGTCCTAGTGCTTTGAGGTGTTCTGGATCCTTAAATCACTAGAAGAGTAACTCCTATGCTCCCTCGTATTACACCTTATGAGCAAAAAGGGAACATCTCATATACAGAGCCAAGAATTTGCTGGCAGTCCAATTAAAATTAGGAAGAAGTCATTACTCTGGCAGTTAGAATGACAACACCTCCCCCCTTTTATTTTAATTGAGCAATCATGCTATTAAATCACTAATAGAGAGGCTGTGCTACCTTATAGTTGCCCCCTTTGTCCAATCTCACTCTTCTGGTCACGTGTGGTTTCCTGGTTGCTGCCTGGCTGCCTTCAAGTGTAGGGGAGGGATGGCTATGGCAAGCTGATAGTTGAAGATTTATGGCATTATTTTCTTCATTTTGGGGGTTTGCTTAGGACTCTTTTAATACTGATATTTGTCAGTGTCTCATTTCCATTGGTCTGCTATTCTATAGCATAGAAGTTTATTTTTGTTATGGCTGTTTGCTGGACTTGGCATAAACAGCATAGTTAAGCGCTAACTTATATGGTATTGATAACATTAGCTCAAACAAGCATTAGATCAAACTCTTCAGTAAAATAAGTTTGAACAAACCCAAAGATTAAATGGTAGTGGACAAAGCTTGTAGTTAAGTAATAACTACCATTTGTTTTTGCTTTAGCCACCTGACTGCTTCCTAGCTAGCACAATAAACAGTTTAAGAGAAATTGAGTCCTTGGGCTACAATGGGACCTTGCTGGTCTATGAGGCTACAACAGAAGAAGAACAAGCGGGAGAAGAAAGGTTTCTCAGTGTCTGTTCACAGAGGGAAAACACAATGGCAAGGGTCTGCTTTCCAGGCCAACATTGCTATAAAATCCCTCCTTGGAGCTACAGTGAGCTAAGTAGACTTGAAATACACCCCCAAGTTTTACTACAACATGTTGAACAATTTCCTTTGGAAGTGCAGAGCAGGGGGAGAGGGTTCAGTTCACTTGGGCTTGTGTTGCACTAGTAATACATGACATTCTGGTCTTGAAACAACTTACTGAAAAAACATGTAGAGACACCAAGAATCACCAATGTCTCTGGTAGAAATTAACCTTGTAGGAGGCCTGTCAGCACTGTGGAAGGCTTGTGCTGAGAATGTCACTTAGGTATAATGTATTTTACACCAATTTGGACTTCAGTAGCAATATTAGATGAACAAAGTTACTCAAAATTTTAAAAAGCCACCACCATCTGGTGATTAATTTCAGTTAACACAGTGATATTTCTTGTCAAGTGAACCTTTTCTAAACCAATATCACTTTAGGAGTTCCATCTATTATAAATAACAGCCTTTTACTAATTCAGTGTTCTCATTCCCTTGAGTTTGTTGCAACTTTACTTACCATTTCAGCAACCTGGTCTGACATTCCTAACATCCTAGCTAGTGCATGCATAATTAACAGTAAGCAAACAATATCAGAAAAATTAATAGTGACAGTCAAAGCATCAAAACCATTTGTTTGTCTCTTTTGCCCATACACATTCAGAAATCCCTTACACTCTAACATAGACATAGTRTAGTACCTGAGAATCTCAAAATGAAATATATTTCCAAGGGAAGACAGTACTGAAGGGACTCCAAGGAAAATTTCCCTAAGCCTTGGATTTATCTATACATATTGCAGCTCTGGAATGATTTAAAAATCCAGCTCTCTAAATATGCTCTTTCTAGTTCAGAGATTGAAAACAGCTGTTCTGAAGATATGTTTTGTGCGCCTAGAAAATATGGATAAAAACCAGAGGAATTTCCATACCATTTATTACATCAAAGACCATATCCTTACTATGAAAAGCACCCAAAGGAGGGAAGACAAAATGAGGCAGAGACATAACCAAAAAAACTTAAGCAGCTGCCTAACTGCACTGAGCTTTGTTGTGGAAGTTATAACCCAGACAAGGTCGAGAACAGCAATACATGTGGCATGATGCATCTGGGTTTTTGGAAAGGAGTTTTGTGAAATACAAAGTGACAGACCACCGATAAGCCATGAAGTGCCAGGCATTGAGGGTTGATCATGTAAGCCAGCACASTGGAAGCAGAGAATTTGTGAAGAGAAGTGTTTACCTCTGTCTTTCAGGGGTCCGTGGCTGAACTCGGTCGCTGTTTACACAGAAAGAAACTTTAGAAGCAAGTGAGAAGTACGAAAGGATAAAAACACTTCTCTGATGGACAGCTACCACCTGAGCTTGCTAAATTACCCTCAACAAGCATTTTCATTCATTTTTACAATGAAATGAACTCCTAAGGAGTGAACAATAAGCATCTCTGTTCTTTTGGCCTGCAGGTTCAGCTCATATTGTGTTAATAATATTAACACAGGTGCAGTCTCACAGATTAGAAAACTAATCTCTAGTGAAAACATAAATTAGAGTTATTTATATTGATTTATTATGATTATTGAGATTCAGCACAGTATTTAAGCTAATGTTGTGTTGCACTCACCAGCATAGTTCTACGGAAGAAGAGATACTGGTAACTTTAGAACTTTAACATTTCAGAAGTCTGCTGCACTGGGTACAAAATTAGTGTTCATGCTCACAGGCAGTCCTTGAAAGTGAAAAATTACCATCCCTGAATAGCCTGTGTGTATATATATGTGCATTTATTTTATATGTAATATTTGTAGCTTTAGATAGCAGTCTGCAGAGCTCTGAGGTATCATCAACCAGATAAGACAGCAAAATATTCACAGATATGAACTCTCAAATAAACTCCCAGGATAACACCATTCCACTGAAAGCATCACCTATTCATGTGATTCACTTGTTCAGAGGCTGTTTTTTGTTTGTTTATTTGGTTTGGTTTTTTTGTTTTTTTTTTTTTTTTCATTCATCACTTACACAGTCTACTTTATCTCCTCACTCTTGAAACAAGCAGGGTATTTCAAACTTGGTTTGAATAGCCAAATGAACATTTTGAGTTTCCAGGAAAAGTTACCTCCCCTTTGTATACTGCATTAGAAACTATTACAGAGCCCTCATGTCTGTTCATTTCCTAACAACTGTTCTGCATACATTATCTATGAGGCATGCTTTATACATCCATCAATTTGATCGTGTTCTAGGAAAATATCCCTAGGCAATGCAGTATATCAGCCACATGTATTGCCCTACTTGAGTCAATGGTATTTAAATACATGCTCTAAGCATGTTACAAACTTACTACATGGTCTGCAGGTTGCAGAAGAACTTCAAAATATCTGGAGTTTGGAGAGAAAGGCAAGTTATAAAATTGAACTGCGACCAAGTACAGCTACTCAGTTCCCAGCTCTGACATAGGCTTCAAGTTTGAGCAGACAAATCCTGCAGACCTGCAGGTCATGGTGCTCCTACCTGGCTCTTTGGGGAGCAGAATGAGAAATTAGATGTGCATATTCTTGGGACGATTCCACTTCATCCCTGTTTTGTTGATTAAGACATCACTCCAGACCCTTTGCTTGCCAGCCCCATCCACTACTTCCTCGCTTGACCGTTGGCCGTTTTCTCCTTCCTCCATCATTCCTAGTTTAAAGCCCTCCTTACCAGGTTGGCCAGCCTGTTGGCAAAGATAATTTAGCCCCATTTTATCAGGGGGAATCCCATCTCTTCCAAGCAGCTGTCAGTCACTGATGAGGGCCCCATAGTCATAGACACCAAACCCCATTGCTGACACCAGCTGCACAACCAATTGTTGACCCACAGGATCTGTGCAGTCCTCCTTGAGCCCTTCCCCCACACCAGCAGGATGAAGGAGAACACCACATGGGCTCCATGCCCTTGGCACGGTCCCTAAAGCCATGTAGTCATGCTTGATAATTTCTAGGTCTCCCCTGGCAGTATTGTTGGTGCCCACATGGAAGAGCAGAGTGGAGTAATAGTCCAAGGGCCAGACAAGCCTCAGCAGCCTCTGCACGACATCCTGAACACAAGCCCCAGGCAAGCAGGAAACCTCTGTAGATGACAGGTCAGACCAGCAGACAGGGTCCTCCATCCCCCACAGCAGGAAATCTCCCTGTACTACCACTCACTGCTTTTCCCTGGTGCTCCTGTGTGGCTCAGGCAGCACAGATGATCTCATTTGACAACATTCCCAGCTCCTCATCAGCTATCCCAAAGCTGCAAGTCTCCAGGTAGAGCAGGAGACTTTCTCCAATGTCAGAAGTCACCAGTTCCCAGCCTTCACAGCCATGGGAGTTTCTACTTTCTGATTTGATAGGCACTGACTCTGCCCACCCCTCCACTACAGTTGGAGGTTCAGGCTCTTGAAGCTGCCAAGTCCCAGAGAAGACCCAGTTGATCTCTTTCTCATCCTCTCTGATTGTGATCAGTTGGCCAGCCTCCTCTCACAGCTCAGCTCCTGAACCACTGCACATCTTCAGGCAGAGAGACTACCAGTCCCAGCAAGAGACCCCAGGCACTCCCTGCAGCCCAAGGCCTACAGGGCTACATCCACCTGCTGAAACTCCATCTGGATCAAAGCCTCCAGCATTGCAGGAACAGTTGCTCTAATAGCTGTCAGGGACTGTGTCCCATGGCATGTCCCTGCCATAGCTGAGTCCTTACCATATGCTGGTTCAAGTGGTGTTGCTGGGCTCTTCTTTGCAAAGGGTTGCACAAACTGCATAACCTGCTGCATTTGTTGCCTGCTCCTATCAGCTGTGTTTTGGGAGCTGTAGCCTCAGCCTGGCTCTTACACAGGCCTCTCCCCAGCATCAGCTAAAGGGTGCTTGATGAGGGAATCAGGGCTCAGCTGGAACAAAGGCCCCACCACCTTTTGATTGAGAGCAGCCCACAGAGCTCATTAGCAGCTGCTAGAGCTTCTCAGGAGTTAAGACCTCCTGTGGCTGTTGTTACTGGCAGCAGCAGGCACTCTCTTATATCCTCTTTATGTAGACAATCTGTTGACCTCTTAAGGAACTTGGATTTGATTTAGGTTTCAAATATGTGGAGTTTCTGTAAAGAAATAGACTACAGCTTTTGCTCAACTTTCTTAGGARTTAAAGGCCAATGACCTCTGATAGGGTCACACTGAAGAAAATGAAGAAGCTTTGAATAACTATGGCATGACGTATAACATTATCTTTGTCTGGGAATGCTCTCTGTATTTTTCTCATGACTCCATAAAGTATTATATGAAAGCTGAAAAAAGGTATTGAAGTGATTTTTAGGAAGGGCTCTGTTCATGAAGGGCTTTGACCAAATCCTAAACTGCCTCCAAAGTCTGGCCTACATTAACAGTCAATATTTTTCTTTTAAAAGTATTAGAACTACTGCACACCTTACCTGTGTGCTTTGCAATTACTACTGCTTTCTGGTGGAGGTTTACAATAGGAGAATATCAACTTAACATACAAAGAGATTGCAAAGACTGGGTCCTGGCTATCAAAGAGACTCAGCAACTCCATTGTATAATTTCAGTTGAAATGACTAAAGTAGTATTGCTTTCATCTAACCAGCTGAGTGAAGGTAATTCGGCTGTAAAAGCAATAAAAGCTGACTTTAATTCCATCATTTGTTAGCTAGTGTTTGATTCAATTATGCTACAGATATAATCTGTTCTTGTAGACGTTGCTGATAAACAATGTGCTTTACACTGCACCTTGGGAAACTACTTGGTTTTGGATATTAGGTCAAATTATTATGGATAGTCCTCATGGTGCTTTACATATTTTGAAAAGTCAAAGTATATAAAAAAGAAAATTTGCCTGATAATGTTTTAGAAGTTTATGAAGAACTTCCAGGACCAAAACATCTGGTACTACTTGATAACAACAGCCTATTTTGCACCACTCTAAATAATTTGAAAGTCTGTGTCACACTGGCAATAAAACAATATAATGTTTCAAGAGAGGTTATGAAAAACGTGTTAGTAAATAATCACATTCTCATCACTCAGTTTGGGAGTGCCTGCTCTGCAGTGTGCAGGTAGCATATTCACAAGGAACACCACTTGAGACCTTCCCCTACTGATATTCCTTACTACTTTTTCCAGGTAGCTTTTGACTCCAACCGCAAAACCCCTGAAAAAATATRTTTCCTGTGAGTTATCTGGCAATTTGTATTCCATAATTCATCACTTACTTACTTACTTTTCCATTTAATAGGGGGATCACTTCAGATTACTTGCACAGAGTGACTTTCTCACAAACAGGTAGCTGTCCAAAAGGACCTTTTCCTTTTCTCTTAAAGTTGTGAGGGCATTTTCCTAAAACTACAGTCTAACATGAATAAAATGAAGCAGGCTGTGAGTTCTGTGAAGTTAAACACACTAACCAAAGTAGAAACAGTGTCTAGTACATGCTCTCAATATTCAGAGCTTCCAGAACAGAGATCAGAAAATTGTGTGAGGAGGAATCAAAGGAATTCACCATAGTTAATCCAAATTAAACCAGTCGTTTCATGGTGCTCACCAGAGCTGAAGATCTTTTGCTAGGTTATGACGCCCAGAACAGTCCTGGAGACATCAACATACATGGAAAAGAAGCAAAACTTCAATTCCTGTAGGCATGCTTGGTCAACAGGAAAATGGAAGTTAGGATGTAAGAAAGCTATTTTTTTCTGAATTTATACAGTCACAGTTATGGATGACAACTGTACACAATGTTTTGTTTATTCATCTACAGATAAGGCCAGAAGGCATAATTAAAGTACTAATTAAGTTCTTTCTCTCCTTCCCAGCCTTACTCCTTTTAAAATGAAATAAAATTAAACACAGAAGCAGTGGTTGTTTTATGCATTACCTTTGAATTTGAAATATTTGATTATAGGGTCACAGATTTTGATACTGCATTTATTTATCTGCAAAATATGTGCTTTTGAAGTATTAGTTATAGAATGCCTCACTTATAAAAAGAGACTTGGTCATGATCAATAGTTCTACTGGCTTATTTAATTTAACACAGATGCCAAACCTCATATTCTCTGTATTCAGACCATTCTTTGGAAGATGTTCCGGAGATAATTAGTTTTGTCATCAATGGTATTACCAGCCTTTTATAACCTATGAGGGTACAGAATAAGATAGCCTGTGAACATAAGCTAATAAAGTTTTGAAGTGTGAAGGAACAGGGTGAAGCCCTCATCATTTTGAGAGTAGCTATAGATGCACTGGACAATGTCTGGAATAGGTAAGAGCCTCTCTCCATCCATTATCCACAACTTTGTTCAGCACTCCATGAATGTGCCTCCTGAGTTTTTTATGAAATTGGATGGAGATGCTTCTTATTATCATGCAACAGTCAGTCGAACTGGTTGCTATAGGAAATTTTATAACTATATTTTCTCTTTCCTTTCACTGATATCATGTTTTCCAGTAAGGTTCTAAAAAATCACTGGGTGCCTGAACAGTCAGGTTTGTTTTCTGTTGTGTAAATTTCACTGAATTTGTTATCCCTGCTTCAGTCCATTGAAGAAGAATTGGCATCAGGTAGGTATCAACCCCTTCAACCAGTCTCACAAACAGCTGTTTTCTAATATTAATCTTATATGACTCTGGAAGGATTTTCATCATGATATATCCAATTGCTCTCAGGAGCTGTACCTCTTACTTCTGATCATGAATCTCAGAAGAAAAAAAAAAAGCAGAATCATATCAAAAAAATTACAGAAGCTGCACTCTGTTGACAGGAAAGTAAGTGGAAGATGAGGGACATTATTATTAYTATATTATTATTGCTATTATTATTGCTATTATTGTTATTATTATTTTCCACAGTATAAAGCAAATGTTCATTATGCAAGAAGCCCTTCAAGATCAGCCAGTCGCATGGGAGGTTGAGCAAATGAACAGCCTTGCTGTGGGGGCAGCTGATGATACAGCTGAAGTGCTGCAGTGAGGCACCAGGCACATGACAAACTTCCACAGCTACCGGAGGAGAGGAGGCTGAGGCTGATGAAGAGCTGCCTTGGACAGGAAAGAATGACAGGGATCGAGACTCCCAATCCATGAAATCTCACTGGTGATTAGAGCTGGGCCCAGCAGTTATCTGTGCCTGTTCCTCCAGGGTCTCCACTGGCATGTGGGGACAAGGCATCCTCACACAACTTTCATACACTTTCCTACAGCACATGATAATTCCTCACCTAGGCATGCTGCAGATGTACGCAGGAAAACAAGAAGCACCACAGGCGAAAAACAGGCCTAGGTTTTAGTCTGCTTTAAGGAAAGGCCAGCAGGGCTTTTGTTGGGTTTTTGCTCTGCCTCCAGAGCTTTGCGTATCATTGCACAAAATATCATTTGCACATCATTAAAATCTGAGCTCYTCCTTAGCTAATGGTTATAACAGAGATTAATAGGATTAATAGAACTTTTGGAGTATTAGTAGAAAGTCAGTGGAATCTAGCTGTGTCAGCAGGTTTTGTTTTCAGAATACCACTAAGCAGCAGAGACATGAAATCACTGAAGCTGAAAAGAAGAATTGCATGAGTTCTGAATTTTTCTGTAATACAGGACAAACAGCCAACCATCACCACCAGCAGCAAAAAAGACATTGGCAATGAGTCCCCTAACACAATAAAAATCACAGGGTGAATGGGATCTTCAAATGATGTCAGTCACAAGAACCCCATTGGCTGCACTACAATTATAAAAGTTTCAAATTAACTAGGCCCTACTACGTAAAGTATTTCGAGAGGCAAGTTCAGTACATACTGGTGATAAGAGACATGTCCTTATTCATGTGTTACAGTTTCCTAAATATAAAAACTAAAAAACTTCTAAAGTCCTTTTAATAAAATGTATCACGATGCGTTTGTCCATGCTTAACTGCACAAGCATGCCATTTCTATCTACAACAAAATGCAACTTATTAGTTTTTTTCAACATTAAAGGTGAAATGAGAATTCTCTGCCTACTGGCATGCAGAATTCAGTGTTCAGGTAGTTATTTGGTTTATCAGAAGTGTGACTGTTTTTATGAAATATGTCTGTGCCATCTGTTTTTGAAGTGTATTTCTAAATAGCTGATATTTTGCTCTTTTGGATGCAGAAGTGCCAACAACAGAATGATGCTGGGACTAGATCAGTCAAAGGTCGCCCAAGGTCAGACAAGAAGTTCACAGCTTTCTGAAGTTATACCACTTTCCTCATACTGAGATATAGGATAGCCCTATTATTTTGGATAGATTTATACTTGTAAGAATGAATTTTACATATTGTAACAGCTTAATCTTGTATGGGAAGGCACGCTATAATAGCATAGACTCCTTTATGCTTTTTTAATAACAAAATATAGAACTAGCTGTACAAAACCAGTCATATAACAGGAATAAACCTGATAACCAGCAAAGACTTCAGAAATAATTCCTGATTTCATAACTCACAGAATTACAGAATTAGCCATTCAAAAATTACATATTTCACTTATGGCATGCAGCTAGTCTTTAACTATCTGGAGCATATATTGTAAATATCAGTTTTTAATTTTGATCAATTTTGAAGTTTAAAGAAGCTTTTACAATTTGTTTTGGAACCATTTTTTACAAAATCAGTGGTGAAGATTTTCCATAATGACTGCCTAAATTAAGTCTCCCATATTCAGTCTCTGAGGAAGTATTTACTCCACGTTGTTCAGACATTTTGAACAGCCTCTCCATCTGTGTAAAATAAGTCAGTACAGCAGATATAAAGTTGTCTCTTCTGGGTAATGGAATTAAGGGCAGAGACTGGCWCTGAATACTGAAAAAATACAGAAGACAAACAATAAATAGCACAGTCACTGCTGAAATTGTGCAAACAGAGCAGGCAATGCTGAACCATATGTGTCATCCCCTTTTGATCACTTCCTTTCCAAGACACCTTCAGTTTTAATCCACATCTTACTAAAATTCAAGAATAAATCTCTGTTCTACTAAGTCAATGGCAAAAATCCTGCTGGCAGCTTTTCATTCAAAATTCAAGGATCAGCTCCTGTTATTGTGGACTAACTGTACTATAATTTTATGCTGTGACTTCGGCATTAATGTAAGTGTTATAGGCCTACATATCTAGTCATTTAACTGCTGTATTCTGCTTAAATATCATAGCATGCAAAATGTAAGAGGAAAAATCATTAAAATGCAGTACTCTACCTTTCATTACAATCATTTGTAGAAAAAAACAGCAGATCTGTAGCTGTACAATGTGATATAATGCCATGTGCTTAAGACATTAGTGTACAAATGGCATAACATAACACAAAATGACACATCATAGGTTATTAGCTGCTCACAGGCTCAGAAAAAGGCAAAGAAAGGCTATTAATTAAAACTAGTGATGGTTCAAAAGGAGGAGAGCTGAAAAATAAATAAATTAATTAATTGATAGATAACGTCCAGAGGTGATATAACATTGAAATGATTCTCTTGTGCCTCTAAAGAGAAAATTCAGTCTTTGGGAAGGATAGTCCATTAACTGATGTGACCTGATTAGGCCTATTAATGTCGCTGGCTGCGTTATTAAGACGAAACGTAGAGAAGCCAGTGGTGTACTGTATTAGCAAACAGACCCCACCTGCATAGGGGCACTGCCTTAATTCTTTCTACACTGCATGACTAAGCCAAATGTCAAAGTTCAAGAGAGTCAGCCAAGCAAGTGATGGGCTTGTAGTTCAGGATGAAAAGATTGGGGAGGAGGGGAAGAATGATGAATGCTCTTTCACCAGGGGAATTATAAACAAATGCAATCTTTCTTCATAAAGCATTTAATTTTCTTCCCTGTCTCAGGTCATTTAACACTTACTTACATGGTGGTAAGAAGAAGTATTTTTCAAAATTACAGTTCTTATCTTGTAGTTTAAAGGATGTGTCAGAACAATTACTGCGTTTATTACATTTCCCCCAATGTATGAAAAAGAATTTTTTATTTAAAAAAAGTTATAGAAATGAGTGGAGGAAAATACATTCTGTATTTCTCTATGATAGGGAAGGAAAACAGAATAGCAATATAGAAAAGATATAACTGCTTAATTTCTTGAATTAATGATGCCCTAAGTAAAAACAAATATTCAAAACATAACGAAAATATTACAATAATTTTCATAACAACTCAGTGAGACTGTTGCTCTTTCCCATTTAGAAACTTAAAAAATAGCAAACAAGTCACAAACACCATTGCTGTTAGCTTATTCATCAAAAATAACAGAGAAAAGTCTGACATAATGGATACAGACTAATCCCATCCCATGGCAGCTAGCTTGCTTAAATGCTTATGGGTTTCTAACACAGACCACCTGCTTTTTGCAAATAGATAATCATGGATTAGGATTCATACTTACTATGGGAACTATTTAGTGAACATCGTGTATATTTAAATAAAGACAAATGCAGCTGAAAATTTTGAAGGCGTACTTGCAGATTAGAAAGACTGTCCCTCATAGATAAGACTATGGTGCAAATGAAATGGTTAAATAGCAGATGTTATTTGTCATCCAGCATTTCAAACACAGCTACTAAAAAGGCTAGGACCTAAATCCGTATCTGTGCAGATACRGCATTGTAAGCATTTTAAAAAGAATAATTCCATGTGAAAACAACTGCATAATAACTGAGTTAATCTGAAGAGGAGATAAGATACTGTCATTCCCAAGGATTTTAATGGAAGCTGCAAGGTACTTGCTGAAAGCAAAACAACAGGAAGAGGAGCAAATATGGACAAAAAAATGGATAAAACCAAAGATAATGGACAAAAATGGACAAGTATGGAGAGATAGAAAAGGAAAAGGGAAGAAATGAAATATGAAAGAATATGGGAAATTATGATTTAACTGGTGCAACCATGGATTAGGGGGATACATTGCGTGACTGGATTATTGTTTTAAAGGACCTTCATTGTTCAGGTATGATAGACAAAGAAATAAGATGAGAAGGAGATATCAGGTGCGTAGCCTTTTGTATGAAGATCCAGAATACGGAGGGAAATAGGTTTTCTGGAAGGCTCTGAGTGCTGGTAAATAACATTTCTTCCGTAGCAGGGATATATCTGAAAGGGTCTGAAAAAGGGTCATAGAGAGCTGAGAGTTTCTTTAATAAACAGTATTAAAGGCATAGATTCAAAATACCTATTTTGGAAGAAAGATGGAAGCCATAATGAGGGACCGACCTGGCCATTATCTTAAGCTTTTCAGAAAGCTCAAATTCATACAGACAGCAGACAGAAAGTGGATAACGGCCACTAGTAAGAATAAATTCTGAAGTATAGCATGAGCATTAGGGACAAAAATAAAAGTAACTTCTTCATTCCCCCCATTCATCAGAAAATTCACTGGCAGCTTCTGCAAGAAAGGGTCAAGGCTTTCCTGTGTCTAAGTGCCCTACCCATTAGCTGCTATTTTTTTTTTAATTAATGGAGGATATATGACATCTCAGAAGACTACAAAAGGGAAAATATTTTGCTTATCTTTGAAAGAAAAAAAAAAAGAAAACTCGAGATATTATATACCATCCTGATTAGCTCCTATTCTCAGAAAAAATTTGAAACAAATAATCATGTAAATTATTTGTAAATATCTTGAAGAGAACAAAAAGTTGAGTATCAGCCAACACTGATCTGGTGATGCCATTTCTCAGGCTAAGCTGATTTCTACCTTCAGCAAAGTATTACCTCTAATGAGCACAGAAGAATAGGTATCACATATGTTGACATTATTAAAGCCCTGGATACTATTTCATAGGACACTGTAGGTTAAGCTAGGGAAGCAATAGTCCAGATGAAACCTCAGTCAAATAGGTGCAAAACTTGTCAAGAAACTGCATTCAACAAATAGCAGATCGCAGTCAAAAAACTGAAAAATATATCAAGTGGTTTTCTGTGGGAGCTGGTCCAGGGTCTTGTACTACTCAGTATTTTCAGTATCAGTGATGATGGAATCACAGGCATACTTATCGAAGTATAAGTATATAAACTACACCAAGCTGGGAGGCATTACCAGCTGTGTTGGATAATATCCATTTTATTTGGTTGCTTACACTGCTTTTAGATACTCTGCATAGCACTCTGCCTCTAAAGTTGTCTATCAAACCTTTATATACAGCCATGCCATGTTGGAGTGGGAGACGGACCCGGAGTAACGATGAGTCTCAATGTGAGTATGATCGTTCTCCCTTTATTAGAGCTTACACAGAGTATATATAGACAGGCGATAGAGCATGCGCTAGCAATAGCTGTATGATTGGTTTACAGTCTCTGTTCACGCGCCTAAAGCAAATACACGATTGGTGCAAAGTTGCTGTTCACGTGGAGGGGCTTGTCAGCCCCCTCCTTKACTTGTTTACCACTACTTGTCTTCCCCTTCTGTAATGGTCTAGGAATGCTCAAGGACAGTTCACATAGCCGCGGGATCCTCCCTCTATTGTGAAGACAGGATTGCTCACTTCTAAGAGATCATGCCCCTTTTCACTTAACCATTCTTCCACAATTTCCCCGTCTTGTTTTTGAGCAATCCAGGCTTGGTTCACTACTTTCAGCAGAGCTTTCTTAATACAGCTTAATACTACACATAAACACAAACCTATAACTACAAGGATCATTAAGATGCGTGAGCCTTCAGTAAGCAACCCTATTAGCCACTGTGGTAGATTTCCAAACAGGTTAGTTAGCCATCCGTCTAAGCATTAATAAGCGCGGCACTACAATTACTAGCAGGCATACTGCTGTTGCACCTCCCCCTGCTATACTCAGAAAATTCGCTTTTATCATAGCCGGGRATTCCTACTARGCAGGTTCTAAAGGGTTGCGTAGCAGAAGCTAGCGACAGACAAAAGGCTTGTKGCCCTGTTTTGTTCGCCCAGGTAACCCACATATTTTGTCTGTGYTCAATCTTGTGGAGAGTCATTACCAYTGGGAACAGTATTCCCAGAATCAGGATCTCTGTCTTCTTGTTCGCTAGATGAGTCATGRTGAGTCAAGACAGGCTTCACGTTCTTGCTGGGTACCCACACTGGACCACGATCTGTGGAGACACACATATAACCTCGACCATTAAAGACAACAGGGGCGGGCCCAATCCATATTCCGGAGACTGGGTCCCTATACATTACATTACACTGTGGTAAGGTTGTTGTATTATTAAACTTAAGATTTTGGTGGTGAATTATCACTGGGAGTTCCTCACGGTCGCCCATGAGACAGAGATAATTCAGGGTGAAGAGCGCACGGTGCAGCCTCTGCTGTGCATCCGTCTCCTCACCCTTTTGCTTCCTTAGGTAGTCTTTTAACACTTGATGGGTGCGCTCCACTAGGCCCTGTCCAGTGGGTGAGTGTGGGATTCCAGTAACATGATCAACTCCCCATCGGGACAGAAATGCCCTGAATTTGTGGCTGATATAAGCAGGTCCATTATCCATTTTTATCCGCTCCGGTACGCCCAATATGGCGAAACAAGCCAACAGGTGTTTGCACGCATGTTGTGCCTTTTCTCCRGGTAATGCAGTTGCCCATATCATTTTTGAAAAGGTATCAATGGTCACATGTACATACTTTAACCGACYGAATTCTGGAACATGAGTGACATCCATTTGCCGTAATTCTAGAGCTTTCAGCCCTTTTGGATTTACCCCAAGCCCAATGCCTGGACCATGGTTCCCGCATCTTGGGCAGGCCTGTACAATGCCTCGGGCCTCACTCTCTGTTAAACCGAATTGTCTTCTTAGCCCTTTTGTGTTCTGGTGGAATGTGTTGTGACTCTGTCTAGCTTGCTGGAATTTGTCCATAGGGGGTAAATGACACACGGCGCTAACCAGGCTGTCAGCGATCTGATTGCCTTGGCCTAGCCCTACATCTAACTGGTGGCTACAAATGTGGATAACGCAGCAAGCTGCTGTTCGTTGACCCAGCACAGAGCGCAAGGTGATGAACAGACTTCCCAACCTCGGGTTAGATGTTTCCCTTATTAAGGCGTCCTCCAGTTGTGGTACTATCCCTGCTACATACATTGAGTCAGTCACTATGTTTAAAGGAGTATTCAGCCAATTGGTTAGAGCTTAAACTACTGCAGTTAATTCTAAAGTCTGAAGGGAATCCCGAGGCTGTCCCTCCATGATGTGTTGTTTCCATTGCTCACCTTCTTTCCACACGCACGCGGCATGTCACAAGCTCTTACCCGCATCCGTGTAGACAGTAATGCCATCTGAAAGGGGTTCCCTACTTACTTTGGACTTTTCTATCCATTGATTTCGCTGTAGCACYTGCCATAACTTTCCCTGAGGCTGACACGAATGTACCTTACCACAGAAACCTAACAGAGCATTTTGTATGGCCACAGCGTTTTGGAGCCACCACTCTAGTCAGCCATGTTAACAGGTATACTGATATCGTTCAGCTCTTGACCACTGATCTCTAAGATTCTTGATCGCCCTTTGCGTATCAATTCACCTACTGCTTTGGTTCAGGTCTGGATACTCGTTTTCGGTTGTACACTCAGGAATACCCATTCCAAGATATGAAATACATCATTTTGATTTTTGCGTTTGGCAGTGGCATTGATCAGAATAGGGGAGAGAGATTCCCCGCTTCTGTTTTGCCACTGACAAACGACTGCATATGGTGAGTCTTTCCCATTACATATGATTAGGGATATGGGAAGGTTTAGGAGGAGTCGAGAGGACCATGCCAAATGTAATTTTTGTGTGATATGCTTTAACACAGCATGTTGTTCACGTGTCAGGGTAATTTTGTTAGYGGGATTAGTGCCTCGCAATAGCACTGTTAGGGGCGCAATATCGGTATTGGAGATACCAACACAACGATCGCACCATACTGTGGAACGACAGGCTGATTTGACGTGCCCTGGCTCCCCACAGCAAAAACAATTTCCAGGGGTGGGCCGTTTCGATGGTCGGGCAGGTTTCCTGTGCCCGCTGGTGTGCCGACACTGTTCCATCATTCCTCGAACTGCCCCCTGGACCGCAGCGGCAACTGTGGTTCCTTGTCGCTGTGCTTCAGCTCTCTCCACCCTCAGCAGCATCTCCTCCACTCCAGCCCCCTTTGGCACGCTGGCGAGGATCTGTTTAGTAACCTTGTTGGCATTGTCAAAGGCCAAAACTTTGAACATCTGGCCCTTCCCTTCTTCAGAGAGGTCGGGATGCTGCATGATTGCTTCCCACAGGCGGTCCACAAAGTTGCTGTATTTTTCCGTTGCTCCCTGGGTTAGGTTGCCGAATGAGGGTGCGCCTGACCCTGGCAATGACAGGAAAGCATTCAGAGCCAGCT
>NW_020450828.1:584930-602841 GCF_003343035.1 Apteryx rowi | reverse complement strand
GGGCACAAACTGAAACACAGACACTTCCATCTTAACATGAGGAAAAACTTTTTCACTGTGAGGGTGACAGAGCACTGGAACAGGTTGCCCCGAGAGGTGGTGGAGTCTCCTTCTCTGGAGATATTCAAAATGCGCCTGGATGCAATCCTGTGCAATGTGCTCTAGGTGACCCTGCTTGAGCAGGGGKGTTGGACTAGATGATCTCCAGAGGTCCCTTCCAACCTCAGTGATTCTGTGATTATCACCTGTCATTCATTTGCTGGACTGCAAATCGCTTCCTCCTCAAAACAAAAATGGTTAATGATTTAGCTGTTTGGCCATGTGGCCATAGCTGATGAGAGGGTTTTTTTTTCTCTCATCACATGGTGTTATAGACCAGCTAGGAAAGAAGAAGGAAGGAGAGCAGCTGGGATAAGAAGGGTATTCATTAGACCTGCATAAACAAACATTTCAGAACAGTCATAATTTACCAAATCCCCCACCCCAAAGAGTGGAGAGGATGGTCAAAATTCAACTACTGAGAGGCATCAGGAATATTAACAGATTAAACATATCTCAACTACACAATAAAAAGGGTCAGAATGAGCCCCAAAGCAAAGGCTAAGCGATTGCTAAAAAAAATATCTCTGGTAATTGCAGCAAGAGAGTTTCCGTTTATTGGTACAAATATACTGGGTACATATTTCAAAGAGTTTTACAGCCTGGTGTTTGTCAGCAGGGAGAACACACACCCAGAAGCAGTTATATTTTTAGTGTCTGTTTCATGATTTAGAAGAGTTGTGTGTAAATCTGTAGCCATATTTCCTGACCATATATAAAGTATCTTAGCCTTCCCTGCATGTCACTCTCTCTCTTTCTTCTTGTTTTGACTGAATTTGGGTCACAGGAACCACATTCCACAATTATTTACAATTTTCTCTGTGTAAGTTTCTCTTGTTTCCCTGTCCTGTGGCTTTGGAAATGCTAATACCTAGATAAAGAAAGTCTGCGTGATGAAAAAATCAGAAACAGTCTCTGCATAATCCTAAAAGCTAAATAAATACTAGCAAATAAGACAGGATTAGGACATGGCTTAAATGTTGACCTGGGATCATGCATAATGCTTAAACTTCAGGGTGCTTCTGGCATTTTTTTGGCTCACGCTATTGAACACTTCCAGCCAATGCATAGGAGTAGTCAGGGAACAGCTAACTGCCTAACTGGCAGTTTGGATGAGACCACCCTGTTTTGGAAAGAGATTTGAGCCATGTGGACATGAGTCAGTGAAAGTCATTTGGCCCGAGGTCAGAGTGTGGTCCTTGGTCTCTTCTGGCTGCTAGTATAGATGCAGCCAGTGCAGCTAATGCAGTGTCACTGCAGACCTGCAGGTTCTCTTGCTTCAGATGGGTGAAAGACACTTAGCTGTTTCTAAATCTACAGCAACTACAAAAATTAAAGCTTCTCAGTTTATCTGTCTTTCTTTGYTCTTGTATGATATTAATAGGTTTCCTATCAATTCACACTTGAAGGATGCTTCTGAACCGGTGACCAGAGAGTTGTGAACACAGCATTCATGCCTGATTCCATACCAGGATGTGATCTCAGAAAGCACTGGTTTTCCCCATGTCCTTGTCTAGGTTTCCAAGGAAAGGAAGGTGCTGTAAGATAGAAGAATAACAGCTTATGGAGATGCCTACCTCTGTGCATCAACTACAGAAGCCTAGAGCCTAGTTTAGTCTAGATGAACCAATGTTTATATGGCTAAAATGAGATGACATGAATCCTACTCCACTTTGATTTGCATGTTAGGCTGATTCTTCACTGAATGCAAGGATTCAATAGGCACAGACACATACTGACTCCTGCACAGAGGGCCTCCTTTGAATGAGACTTGTTAAACAAGCTGAGGATCTCCATTTCTTGAGGAGCACTGGATATGTGCAGAAATAATGGTAAGAGGAATATCAGACCACAAAAAATTCCTCAGGATATCTGGATCCATCAAGATGTCTAAATGGAGAAGAGAATGCTTGGGGGGGGGGGGGAGGGAAGAAATTATTAGCTTGACCTCCATGGAAAACAAAAATGTTCTGGTTGTCAGAGTCTCAAGGACTGATGTTAAACTTGTTCAATACTCCAGAATAAGGAAATCTGAAGGATGTTCATTATATTTCTCTTATAGGTTCTACAAAGAAAGGTGTATTTAAAAGAAGATCTATCTTAAGTAAGGAGCTGCAGTCAGACCGTTACGGATTCTGATTTCATTAGGTCTTTTAGTTAAGTAGACAAGTGTCGCAGAGGAGTGATGCACTTCACTTGTAAGAGGGAAGCAGCACTATGTTTATTGCAGTAATATAGCAACTTAACAAAGTTCAATCGTAAATAAGAATGATTTAACGAGGTTTGATTGGTAGGGTTCACTCAGTTATTTACTGCATGAAGGACAGGGTCAGATGCATGTGCAGTGGAGACCCTTCTGTTGAGTCACGAGGTTCAGACTGGCCCCCCTTGCTTTCTAAACTCCTTCTGAGAGGAGCCTAGGTGCGGCTGGATCCAATCCTAGTCCCAGACTTGGTCAATGGTTCATGTCTAAAGGAGTGTGTGCAAAGGAGACCCTCCTGTTGAGTCACGAGGTTTGGAAAGGACCCCCTTGCTCTCTAAACTCCTGAGAGGAGCCTAAGTGTGGCTGGATCTGATCCTAGTCTCAGACTTGGTCAACGGTTTATGTCTAAGGGATTATGTGCACAATTAATCAGAGATATAACTCAGCAAAGTTTCGCGAAGTTCGCAAAGGTTCAGCATGCTATTAATCACTTACCGAGGATCTGTCGTGGGTAAGGAATCTTTCAAGCTCGAGGAGTAACCTTGAGAGGTGTCCCTGCTCAAGGGGAGGTTCAGCAGTGCAGCCCGCTGCCGTGCAGGCGAGCTCAATGGACTCTGGGCTGCCCCCTGTTTATGGGGGGGGAGATGATTGACTCATAGTTCTATTTGCATGCTCGATGGGTCTTAGTTGGCGCATGCTCAATTAGCCCCTGCATGTGTGCTGTTTATGGGGAGGTCAGGTTGAGGGGGAGAGAGCACATCAGCGGGGGAAGGAGCACACTCACAACAAGAAACAAGAATACAACCAAATTGAGAGAGGTATTGCAACAAAATAAAGTGTAACAGGAAAGCAATCAGCATATAAAAATAGATGTGAGAAGAGAAAGAGAAGGAATAGGGCAGRAAACCTGAATAATCTAGCCTAAAAAGCAGAGGTGACAGACACAGAAATCATTCTACGAATTAAAAAATAATTAGATTCTCCATGCAAAGTGGTTGTCCTTAGATGAATTTTGCTGTTTTAGTGCAAAGCCTCCTGATTAACAGAAATAGCAATAATCATTACAAGTAATAGTAATAAATGTATAAGTACATTCTTATCTGTTGTGGATTATCCTATTGTGTACACAAAAGAAAAAAGCTAAAGGAAAAAATAACATTAAAACAATGAATCTACTGCAAATCTGCTATGTGAGAGAACATAAATATTTTCTAATTCATGCTATATCTAAAACACCAACATTATTAAATATAATTTAACCCCACTTTATTGATCCTATAGCTGTATGGGAAAACTATAGATTCTTCAGTGAAATCCCTTTGAAACAAGTTGAGGATAGTTCAAAGTAATTTACAAAGCAGTGCCTATATTTGACTTTTCAATGCATTTCTGCTATGAGGGAACACATTCTTTTGAAATTTCTTTTGCATGTGCAAATCAACAGAAGCGTCCAGAGTGCAATCCTCACCTGTAAGTTGCTATGTACAGTTATCCCAGTTTACCTCAGCCAAAAAACACATGGTTTGGTTTTAATTAAGAAAGAAAATGTTGAAATTTTATCTAAAGCTTAACTGCATTCTTTGGAATTCTTTTGTCCAGATGAGCCAGCCTGGAGCATCATAATATGCTTTCTTGTGAAATTTTTAATACTTCCTGTTTCCATTGTGGTTAGGATAAAATATTGAGAAAAGCTGAATTTCTCTTAATAGTTTGACAATTTGAATTACAATCAAAACTGCAGAGGAGGGGGAAAAAAAAACATAACTTGGGAGGAGTTGTCTATCCGGCAATCAAGTACAGATGTCTTTTATTTTTCTTCTGTAAAATGTGTTTGACATGGAAATCAATAAGATAATAAATGCAAAAGCCCTTTTTCCAACCACACAAATACTACTTATACAACAACTCATACAACACTATTAGGATATGACTTAGAACAGAACTTCACTGCAAACTGCTTTGTAAAGCATTACATATTTAATATGATCTAGTTCTTCAATGATGCTTTCCTGTAATTGTCTTCATTGCACTGAAATAAAGCAGAGCAAGATCGTTGTGCCCATTTTTCAGATAGTGAAACAGAAGCCAGGGTGGGAAAAGCAATTTATCAAACATCGTGCAGTAAAACAGTGACAGGGTTATTAGCAGAATTAAAGTTCTCAGGGTCCTGATGCATTACAGTGTTCCCCAAAATATGTCACTAAGACAGACTACTGCAAATCCTATGTGCTACCACTAGGTCTTTCACAGAATACCCAGGCAAATTCAGAGTATTGCCCACTATCTTAAGAGATTTAAGCAGGTATGGATTATATTAGGTATATCTACAAAAAAAAAAAAAAAAAAAAATCAAAGCATGAGAACAACGTCCCCTGTCATGGAGGAATACAATGTGCTGTGAGAGTAAATGTCTTTTAAGGAGATAGAACTATCTAGAGGTTTATCCAAGACGGCATATGTTTAAAGTGTATGTTAAATTGAGGTCAGAGCCCTACTTGTTTCCCAAACTGTTACATTCGTGATCCTAACCCATATCTTAAAACTTCTGCTGACCTCCCTTTCTTTATTGTACCGTGTGATACCAGCAGGAGATAAATCACAGTTGTGACGCAGGCTAGAAAGCTGTTCCTAATTGCCTCCGTGCCATGTAGCTGCCAGGACTGCCCAGGCTTGTTTCCTCAAGCAGAAGGGAAGAAGGGGACTCTTTCTGTAGTTTCAGCTGCAAGAAAACACCAGTCCTCCCTTACACACCTGGTCTGCAGAATAGCATCAGCACCTGCTGGTAGCGAATGGCACAGACATCTAGCAAAAATCACAGCCTGCCTCTCATAGTAGGAGTGGGGAAGGAGAATGCAGATTCATGTCCCACCAAGGCTGCCGTGCTGGTAGGTACATCTTCTTAGCTGAATCCCACCCTGAAAAGTGGACACAGCAGCAACAGGAGTTCGATGGCTGAAGTGCTGCAGAGACTAACAGCTGCCAGAAGCATTGCTGCTTTGTAACTGGAAGGCAAAGTGCTCTCCTTCGGCCAGTTGGCATTGCTGAATATGCAGAGCACAGTCTACGGAGACAAAATTTAAAAAGCATTCCAAATCAACATGCAGTTTTCCCCCCAGACTACAGAGACGGTTGGAGAAAATAAATCACATGAAACCAGTGCTAGTCAGATCACTTAATACGTGACTGGTAAGTATGTGGAAATTATAATGTGAGGAAAGGGAGCCTGACTAGACTGGAATGGATTTTATAGCAGACACAGGTCAGGAAATGCAAGATAAGGAAATACAACACATTCAGTCCTTTAATATGAGTATTACATGTAAGATGATCCCCTTTAACTGGCATTGTGCCAGCTCCTTTCAAGGACCCTTCAAGCCCCTTTCAAAGGGGCTTAGTGACCCCTCTTTTTAAATAAGGTGCAATAAGGAATGTGGGTCCCAAATAATAAGGTACTACAATACCCTAATTTTCATCYCCTTTCCCAAAGAACAAAATCCAGACCTCTCTAGGACATACCTTAGCTCATCAATGTACAGGGCTGTAGGGCACCGAATGGGAAGCACTCTGCGAATGGGGAAGTCTAAGCCAGCCAAAAGGGGTTTGCAGAGGGCAGGGATTTATCACAGCATCCCTCTCTCAGGTGGCCAGGCCAAGTTTCTCTCCATGGATCCAGGGGTCATTCCTACAGAAGAAGCTTTTCTGCTTTCTTTCAGAGTACAAAGCTTGACTCACTTTCATTTCAAAACGCAGAAGTTAAAGGTGGTTATAGCATCCCCCTCTAATACAGTAGTCAGTGGTTGGAGAACTTCCTCAGGAAACAGAAGATCTGGGTTTAATGTCAGCTTCTGCCTGAGGCTGTTAAAGCCATCATTCAGCAAAGTACCTGAAATACTGAGCTACGGGCCAGGTCCTTGCTCTAGAGACTCCTTCTGTGTTTTAGTCAGTGACAGTTAATGGCAGTACAGTTACAGACCTGAGATTAAAGCCCAGCCTCTCTCCGGTTAGTGCCTTAATCAGCAGGTTAGTGAGTCATGTCCCCATCTGAGCTCCCTCGGCATGACTTGCGGTACCCAGGAGACATTAAAAGTAAGGCCTCCAGAGTTCAGCTGCCAGCAAGAGGTAATAGCTGAATGGGCTTTCCAAGATTAAAATTTGGAACATGTGCAGCTGAATTCTGCTTGGAAGTCTTATTTTTGGTACCTAAATCGTATTTTGAATCTGACCTTTTTTTTAAGAAGTATGGCATCATTAGTCTCTGTGTTTTATTCCAACTGTCAGGAGGAGTTAATTGTAATCCATATGTTGAAGTTCACTTCTACAGAATCTAAATCTAATTATAACTCTGAAGTTCACTCCATCCCATTATCAGAGAATAAAGGCCTTACGGAGTCAATGAAAAAGGAACATGTTTTCAGCAAATCGCTTTTCCCCTGTTACTCAGAAATGGAAGGTAGCTGCTATACGTATCGATTTGAGGATTTCCTAAAGTTTCTCTAACACTGAGATTCTTGTCGAGCATGGRCATGAAAATAAAATGTGGTCTTTTGGAGTGACTGATTTGTTATCCATGAATTTTCATGTCAGACTTGTGTGGATAAAACACAGCTACCACTGCTGCAAGTGTCTCAGATGACAGTAAAATACCAATAGACATTTATTCTCCTTAAAGTTTGATGTAACCTCATGGCAACACCCATTAATACCATGATTTTCTCCAGTGTCTTTTCTTCAGTGACTTCAAAGCACCTGCTGCTTCTGACCAGCCCTGTGAGATAGATAGGGGATTTACATAGGAGACTCTTCGCAAGTAATGAGTATATGTTGTGAAAAGCAATGAACATGAAAGAACAGCACAATGTTGCACAATGGTTTACAACAGGGTTTAAAGAAACTCAGTTATCCTGTTGAATTCTGTACAAGTCTACCGAGAGAAAGCGCTTGATCCAGCCTTTGAGCCTTTCAGTAAAAGACAAGGGATTCATATTCCATGAAATAAGTAAGTATAATGCCCCCAAATTCCAGTTGTTTCAGTGTAAGTGAAAAAGTAGTAGCAGTCCAGCAGTGTTCCTCAGATGCAAATTAAGGCTGAGTTCTTCTGCAAATTGAATTACGCGGGTGCAATCAAGGGAAGAGTATGACCTGCAAATGCTTTATTACTGTTATTGATCCATAAGCCAGGACGATCATATTTTGACTGTTAGCTTCCCCAGCGAGTTTACAGTGGCAGTGGTGAGAAAAATTATCATTTTGCTTGTCTTTTGACCACATCTGACATAGTGTCAATAAGACAAAATAAGAAGGGCACCCTGCAGTGCTATTCTTTTCTCTGCAGACTCACTTTTCAGCATGCACCTTTTCAAAATGCTTTGTTTTCTGGTTCATAGCAATTTGAGTATGAAACTCAGGCATCTAAAACTACAAGCAGTGCCTTGTAAGAATTTTCCCAATAAAAGCTGTGAATCAGAATCACTTAGAGTCATGAAAATATGAAGAGATTTCGTTTCATTTCACCATACATCTTACAACTCAGAAAGGAGGTCATACTATTGATACCACCTGAACTGCAGAGACATCAGTCCAAAGGAGCAGGTTTCAGCAGCTAACGCTTGACCTGAAGAACTGGAAAAATTCTAAATGGTTCTAGAAGAAGGGGAGGAACATCTAAAACCTGAAACCAAATGGGACARACCTTTTTCAGTGCATAATGTCAATGCTTAACTGGTTTTAAGCTGAAGACCTGCTCCACTGCATGTATTCACCCATTGTTTGTGACTTCTCTTCAACGGCCTGGTCTGTAAATCTTTGTGAAAAATATAATAGTATTCCAGAAAACACGATCATGATAGCCCTACGAGGGGACAGATCAGAGGCTATGTATTGGTTATGATGTTTTATGATGGAATGAAGAAGCAGTTGCAATGCTCTGAATTTCTGGTTGCCTTTTCCTACACAGTAATCAGAGGACCTATTCTTTTCTATTGGACTTACAAGTACAGCTGGACTGACCTGCACTGAGTCACATAATCAAAATACGGGCTCATTGTCTGCAGTAAATTTTGTTAGCTGAAGAGAAGGAAAATTATATTACCACTTGTGACCAAATTGCACAGGAGGTAACGACCTTAGTTTCATAGCACAGAAAGCAGAGTCTTTTAGTCTATATTATTATTATTTTCATTGTTAACAGCAAAAGAAAGATCAAATGAAGCTATTCACAAATGAAAAAAAAAATAAATAAAGCAATCTGGGGTCACTGCACTCTGTTGAGAGAGGAGGGAAAAAGGTAGTTTAAATTATTTGAAACAAATCCATCCTCCTAACAGCTGAGTGAATAAGTATTAATGTTTTATTTTAGTACAGAAGCACCAAAGGAGTCTGAACTGACCAGTAATAATGGGCAAAATAGTTAAAGCTTTTCTTATGTACTCATAAGATTTCCTGTGAAAAATAACCTGAGAGGTTACTGTGGATAACTTGGCAAGTGTGCTAAAACAGATTAAAATCTGCAGAGCCAAGATATTCAAATACACTATAAAGCATTAATGAATAGTGTACCTCTGTAGTACTGAATCCAGCTGTGGTCACCTAACGTTAGGAAAAATCTATGTGAGATTACAAAACTCACCTTGGGGCAAAATAAAAGGCTACAGATGGAGAATAAATAGAGGTGTTGCAAAGGCTGGAATTGCTTAGCTGGGTAAGGAGGAGAGTTTTAGGAGATTTTACTGTCAAAATTATGAAGGACACGGTGCACAGGGAATAGTACAGTTAAATTAAATTGGAAGTGAATTTAGAATAAAAAAGAATATACATCTATATGCAATCTGTATTCAGCAATTTGGGTTTTATCGTTGAAGGAGGAATTTGATTTAAATACTGTGGCAGAAATTTTAAAGGGTTGGATAATTTTATGGCCGCTAATAACATTTGTCGTTATGTATGTTGCCATAATGATAAGGATAATCAACTCTCATACTACAGAGCATAAAGTTATCACCTGTGGGGATCAGGGAAATTTTTTTCTAGCTATTAGGGGTCCATTATGAGTTTCCTCATTCGTTTTCAYTAGTCAATCTAGTGGCGCACCCTCCAACCCACATAGGTCGATTCTTGAAGCTTCAAAGAAACTCCATTGGACTGCCCCGGAGTGATGCTTGGTTAGGTCATTTTTATCCTACTAAAGTGCAGACCCTCCTTTTGGGGATGAGGGAGGTTCCTGTACTGTAAATCAAAGAATGAATAAAATGATGTCACTAAAATTAATTTAGCAGAGTGGCTAATAYCCTTGTCTGTATGCATTTGTTTAACATATTAAATGTGCCTTATGGTCTGAAGGGGGATGGGGAGCTATACGTAGACAGTATTGATCAGTTTGTGTTGCTCCAGGAGAATCACCTTAATCGGGCAGTACCAGTGGCAGGAGAAATTTATCTTGAATCAATACCTTACTGGCAATAAGAGTTTGATGGTGGAAAGATAATTTGAACTGACAAAAGCTTAAGGCATTATTTTGATAACAAGTTTTATGGTAGTATTTCAGGAACTGTGAGGAAGTAAAAGCATAGCAGCAGAGGAAGAGGTGGTGAAAAATACTTCACTACCTCTTGCTGAACCCTTCTTATTGTAAAATATGTAGGGTTTTATATCAAAATCTTGCTTTACTGCACCTGATTCATTGTATTGTGTGGTTAGGAGAATTTTGGCCTCATCACCCCTTGATGATTCAGTTAATGGGAAACCCATATAATTCTGAACAAAAAGTTTTTCAGGCTTGTAGCAGATAATCCTTTCATCTATAAGTTTGATAATTTGAGATGGAAGGAACTAGTTTCCAAAAAGTAAAATTTTTGAATTGCTTAGATCTAAAGTGTGGGGTGAAGTGAATTTCCAAGAAAAATAAGCTATTTTCTCACCMCCCCTTTTTAATTTCTCCATTTAATTTGATGTAAATCATTTTAAATTAATTTTTAAAAGATCAAACATGCATACAGTGATTAAAAAAAAGAGAAAAGTTAAAAGGGATATATTACCGCAACTCAAAATAGAGCCTACCTCTGCATCTCAAAGAACTTAAAGGTAGACTTTACTGGTCTGAGAGATTCAGTAAGCCCTGTGTAAGTAACCAAATGGCCTGAAGTTTTAACCGAACTGAACTTAAGCTTCAGACACTTGGCCATCTCAAGCTTTAAAAATGTATGAAAAAAAGATGACAGGGCCCAATATRCAAATTACTTTTTTGAATTTGATTCAGAACTACCTTTTTCTTTCCTTCCCCCCTTTTTTTTTCAAACAGAACTAATAAAGTTTAAAAAAGGTATGCAACATTTGCTATTCTTTGGCTCCAACTCTGTCTGCTGATGAATGTGTGGAGAAAAAGACTGACTTTCAGAGCMCCTGCAGCTTCCTCTGACTTGACTTTTGAAAATCAGTCATCACTTTAATGAGATCCTAAATATGAATATGGGCTTTGCAGGTGTGATCCACACCCCTTTCACTTCCATATTAACTTACCAATATCTCTCCTCCCTTGAGGTATATTGAGTTTCTATTTCCCCTTTACTCTACTCTCTCCAATCTTGGTGATCTCAGCACTACCAGACTTAAAAAAATTGTCTAGCTATAGCTATTCGGGTTCACCTTCAAAAAAAAGCAAACTGGTCATTCTTCTGCTCCACTGAATTTTCTATAGCTGCAGCAATAGAAATTTTCTGCACGGGTTTTGCTCCTGACATTCCCGTTATGTGTCTATAGAAGAACTGAATTCAGCTCCAGGTTCATGCGACAAGAGAGCAGAACCTGGAACGTATATGTTGCATCCATCCTTCCCGTACAGCCAAACGCAGTAGCCTGGAGGCCAAGACTCGGCAGGCCGCATCTGATCTGTGATTATTTCTCCTTGTTATGAAACAGCTATCTGAATACTGAAACGACTTCCAGGCTAGAGAGATATGCTGCCTTTTGCAGGGAGGATGTGATTGCTTTGACTATGTATAGCGTATCCAGCTTGGCTTTCAGCTATCATATGGTTTCCTGCAGGTCCTGCATCATGCCCGCTAGCCCCATGTGGATATCTTGGATACCCTACAGATTGCCAAACCACACCAGGGACTGGGCACAGAGTGTCTCAGAGAGAGCAAGAATGATTGGCATCTCAGGCTTCAGTAAGGGTCAGGTTCAATGTTCAAATGTGTACACCTTTCTATCAGTTTATATGGTCAGTGGTCCTAAGAGAGCCACTACACCCACAAAGGAGACAACACCAGAGTGGAAAAATATATCTACCCCTCTCAGGTGCATCCTGCTACAGGCATCACCTGCTGGCTCTTAGTCCCAAGGAGGAGAAGRATATGAGAGCTCTGAATAAAGATTTACTTATGGGAAATAATATTAGCAGGAAAAAGCTAACACAAAGCCAAGGTTAACTGAAACATATAATTACACTTCACATTTGCTTTAATAAAATACAATATTGACTTTGCTCTTTAAAGTAGATTAGGTTGTTGACGTTACAGCAGTACAATAAACAAACCACTAAGGCTTTTACTAGCAGAACAGAAAATTAAAGCTGGTTATGACAAGCCAAATAAAATGAGTTTATTCAGGACTGTATAAATCATCAATAAGAATTCCTAATCACTTGCCTCCAAAAAGCTAGATTATTTGATCTGCAACAAAACTAGGGCTGTGTCAGCAAGTTGGATGCAAATCAAACAACATTCAGACATCTCAAAAATTCTGAAAGTATGTGCCTGGAATACAAACGAAGGCCAGAAATTCAGTGAGGCCATCTTAGGGCTGTGGAAAAATAAATTAAAGCTGTTTTTCACACTGAGATGTGGTTATTGAAACAGGAGTCTCTCATCAGCATGGTATATTACAGCTGAAACATCACCCCTAGCTTTCTAGTCTTATTTTCTAAGTATATTTTCACAAAGACTTTCCTTTGTTTGATGCATGCATTTTATATACAATACAAAGCTAAACTGTTCATTTTGATGCTTTATCACATTGTATTACCTTTTAATACAAAACCACATGGTTGTTGAAAAGGTCTACTGTTATTTAGGGCTTGCCAGGCACAATAGCGCTCTTTGATGCATGTATTTTTTAYACAGAGTCTGATTGTAATGCTTGTGATCAATAAAGATGTTCACTCAAGCATGGAGCGAATTTGTGAACTATTAATATTTTATTATCTGGTTCCCTAAATCATAGTCCACTCCTGCCTCAATAAAATGCATTTTCTAGATTTATTCATACCATATAAGGATTAAGAGAAAAAAAAAAAAACAACACATTAACACCTATAATAAGAAATTTCCAAGATAACTCCAAAAATATAATGCAGAGATTCAGAAGCAGCATGAAACAATTTCTTTACATTTACTTGAATCCAGATTTGGCCAGAGTTATTCATAATACATGAWGAAGGTTGAAGGATTCATCCATTTGCAAAAAAGGCATCCCTATTTTTTACTATGCAACAATTTATTTTGAAAGTACCCATCTTATGCACTTGCTTAAAGTTTTCCCTATTTAGGTCTGCATTTGAGCATTTGGTAATGGTTTACTGATTTTTTATAGATAGATAGATATAGATATATATAATTTTTATACATGCACTAAAAGACAGAAAATCTTGAAGAAAACATGCTGTCCTATTCTTCCTCTTAATAAAAGTCCAGCTACCCTGAATATGACAGGGACATGGAAGAGAGAGAAGCTTCAGAGACTTCTGTTGCTTAATGACTCCTTTCCATGTTACTATGTGAGGCAGAGCTGGGAATAAAGCAGATGTATGGCCAAATGATTTCTTGACTATAGTATGCAAAGGGGTGACCAAATATTAAATGAAGAAGAAAAATAACGCATGGACGTAATGTGGAAAATTAAACATGGCTAAAGGAAGATCATGTCAGATTAGCTTGCTAAATTATTTTGTTTTTCTAGACAAAAAAGGTGCTTAAGCTTTTGAACACGAGTGATTCCTTTGATTCAGTACAAAAAGGAAAATTATTTTAACTGGAGAAGGTAGAAATTGTAAAGAGGTTAGAGGACAGGTGAAAGTACAAATGGCATTTAGCTGTGCAAGTGACAATTAGTTGTCTGTGAAAGGGGGGAACTGCTGATCTGGAGGAAGGTTACTAGTAGAGTTCAAATTTTAGACATGACACCTCCTTTAAATGATTATTATTGATCATGATACAAAAACTGGGAATGCAATAATAGCTCAGAGTGGGAAGATATATTGTTTTCAGATAAGAATCATATCTTACAGGAAAAAACTGGATGATAGTATAAACTAGACTAATCAGAACTTTTTTTGTGATCTGAGGGGTCATCACACAAGGCAGAGGACACAGCAGGGACTGTGAACTACAGGTGTGATGTTACCATACAGAAAGACAGTGGACATCCAAGTGTGTATCACCCAAAGAATTTCCTGTAGAGAAAGGGTATGTTTATAGCATTGTAAAGTTCATCATTGCTGAGAATTCATCTGGCATCCAAGAAAACGCAATTACTTTGAACCATGCTGGATCAAGCCTAATAAATGCATTGGAAGTAGGGATATCACCATCTCATAACAGGTTAAAGGACTTAATTTTGTTCATTTTAGCAGAGAAAAAGCTGACTAGGGATGTAAGTATCAGTGAAGGGAAATAACCGTCAGCTTAGGAGCAAGTAGGAATAAACAGGCCATGAATACACTTATGCCTAAAATCAGACAGATACTAGGCATCATGTTCTGGAGAAGTCTTTCAGTAGAGCAATGGGGACATATGTCTTCACTAATGCAAACAAGGCTCCTCACCAGCAATTATATTCTGCCCACCACATCAGGCAGGTGGAGCTGATGATTCAGAAGAGCTCTTTGTATGTTACTACTTCAAGTAAAAGCTAAGGAAAAACTTGCGAGGCTACAACGATGGCCATCAAGTGACTCCAGTGGTAGGTGGTAAATTGGAAGAGGTGGAAATATTCTGTCCCCACAGTAAAACAAWAACAGAGACATCCAGGCTTTCTTAGTTTACTCCTGGGGATAAGTCCAGGAGGAGCTGACCACACATAGTGCAAGGTGGAATCCCAGTTTGCTTATTATAATTATATATTTCATCCTCTGTTCTGAGTACAATTCCAAGGCTAAGTATAGACTTCTCTGCAGTCCAACCACTGCTTTTGTGGCCATTAACATCCATAAGATCTCTCTCTGGAGAGATATCCATTCAGACTAACTCTGCAGCCTTATCTCTTAGTATCTGACTTGAAGGGGCTTAGATTAGAGTTTGGGTACTCATGCAAAAGACTGCAAAATCAGTAGAAATTCTCCTATTAAAATTGAAAAAGTGGAAAAAGTTAGCTCACTGACTTTGCTGAAGTCAGTTACCCAAATAAATAAATTTAGACAAGCCCCATGATTTAGTTCTTGGATTAAATGACAGCCCTACCTCTTAGAAAATATTGTTAACAGCTTAGCAAATCCAACATATCAAGGGTTAGAAAATATATTTAAAGAGAAAAGCCCAGCCTGTCCCACAATGAGTGAAATATGTTTCCRTCATTCATTGTTGTTTTCTTAAAATGTTGTTGGGTCTAAGATGGACACTGGCATCAAAACACATGTCAAAATATGTAGGGGTTTCAACTATGTGTTACATATTGTTTGGGGTTGATTTCTTTTTACATCCAGCTGTGTTTGTGTTTGGGAGCAATGTTTGAAACCAAGGGTCATCTCTGCAGGCAACTGGACTGGGAAAAATTAACTGGCATAGTAAACAGAGCATTTGAGTGAAATACCATTCACAGCTGAAAAAGAATACTACAGACTGGTTAAAACAGTGGGGCAGAGTGTCATAATCTGAAAATATTTAGTAACACATGACAAAAGGACTGTTTTCCTTAGGAGATTAATGAGTAATATGTTTACGTTTTAAAATTAAGCTATTCTCCCACACTCCCTTTTTAACAAACCCCACCAAGGGGCTGACCAGGGAGAGTGAATCTAAAAATATGAACTCTTTTTCACCTTAAGCCTCCAGAGCTCTAAGAACATTCGTCAGTTTGGCTTTCTCAATGCTTATGGAGTTTATTGAATGCTAGGAATTTAGAGGTAGAGTGTGACTTGGACTACATGTTAGAAAGGTGACCTCTTCCATTTGGTCTAGACTCCAGATATGAAGAAGAAAAGATTTTGGTCCCAAATTCTAACAGAATTCAATTCCAACTGCTAAGTTATACATTAAAAGCATGTGCATAGGTCCATATCAGCTTCCTGGTCTCCACAAATCAATGTCCAGTCAGTAAGGACTTAGCAAACTTGGATCCATCCAAAAGAACAATCGGTGGGAATTCCCACCGTACCCTGYCTGTGACATGTGACAACTGGGCCTTCTGGCTGCTCTTCCCCACTTTCTCTCTTTCCCATGTGGGAAGGAAGAGTGTGGCTGCCAGAGCACTGGCTCCGTGTCCTTCTTGTGCCTATCAGGACTAGCGTGATGTTTGGAGGTGATTCACTGCAGCCATAGTCCGGCAGCAAACAACTACTCCAGAGGCRAGAGAAGAGAGTCATCTTCTTCTGTGATCAGCTGCCTTCTGGAACTAGTCTTCATGTCATGTGTTCTGCTAGTGCCTAAAGGCATATGCTAGCCCCTAAACAGAYGGCTGAATTTGCAAACTGCTGTGTATTGTCTGTTTGCAGGTGTATATGGGACAAAGGAGCTCACAGTGGTTTTGATTTCTGTGTATTGTGATGCATGTGAAAGTGTGTTTTTATTTTGYGCTTATGAAAGGAGGCCACGCTTTAACACTCCTTTTTGGGGGAGAAAGATAATGACAAAGGAGAGATTGTCTTCACACACTTGGCATGGAAATGACTGTGGTTGGTCACACTCAAAGACTGTTTACTTCAGATGCCTGTCTCCTGCAGAGACCATAATTGCTGCTTCTTAAAAAATGCAAAAAGAAAACATTACTAAAAGGAGATACGGGAGAATCTAGTACATATAACAGTCTTTTCTTAGACACTGATAAAGACTGACTGAGAAATAGATTTCTGTATTTCTTTTGGTTCTCTTTTTTTTAGATATTATTCACTATAATTGGAATTATTCATATGCATATAATTTCCTATCCCTTTTTGCTTTTTGTGCAAACCATGATCCACATTGCAATGTGAATGGGATGCATTTGAAGGAGTCAAGGAGACTGGCAAACCTGGCATACCTTTATGCCTTGCAGTGAGTAAGTGAGTAATAGGCCCATTTTAAGAATCTGCTGCAGGTTATAACAAATTGTACAACAAAAGTGCCTTTTTTTCCATTGATTAAAATGAGTTTTGATGTTATGTTCAGATGTAGAGCCTTACATGGTAGATATCTACATTCGCTCAGATGAATCTAGTTTCTTTTGACAATGAACTATATAGTTTCTTTGTCTATTGTGTCAAAATGTTACATTAAAAGAAATGTGTGAATGGTGCCTCTGTCTGTCTGCCCAGCTACTTAAAGTCATTCTCTGAAACCTAGCAATTCTACTTGAGAATTACATCAATGGCCAACTCTTCTAGCCCCAGTAGTAGCCAGGTCCAGGTACTTCTGGGAAATGAGCAAAAGAACCAAGAAGTTGACAGCTATGAAAGATGAACACAAAAGTTCTGATCACAGTTTGACTGAATTTCAGCTTGAAGTTTGAGGGTTCATCTTTCTTCCAAGMTCAGAGGCTTCTTAATTCATTTTTWAAAAAATCTAATAATGTATGTGAATATTCTTCCTAGCCCTAAAAAAGGTCAGTTCATCTTCTACCCTCAGTAAACACACAGCTTTTGTGATAGGCTATGATTACCCATTCCATGAGATAATAGTATTTCATATGGAAAAGCATGTCTCTAACCATTGTCTGCTCCACTGGGCACATGCTGGCCTATATCAGTTTACGGAAACTCTGTAAATAACAAATATTGCTGTATTTATTTTTTGGTGGATAAGGCTTAATTCAGAAAGATGCTAATCAACTTGATTCCAGCTCAGGAAAACATTTATACACAATCTTAAATCAGTGATTTCCAGCCATTGTCATTGATAGTCTCTTTAAAAATATCACATCTGTGATAAATGCTGTGTAGCATTTATGGTCTCACATTAATGTGCTACCCTCCTTGCTACTCTAAGGCCCCTTTTACCACCTTAAGGCCCCTTAAAAGGTGTTTGGTGCCACAGGCTAAAAACCACTGTTTTAAATAAGGCAAATGTGTTCTCTTAGACACATTTACATGTTTTAGTTGAACAGCTTTTCTACTGCAAACCATTCGGAACATTTAGTCGATGTGTGTACAGCATCTGATACAATAAAGCCCTACTGTATTTAGTGTGCATAGGAATTGCTACAATTATGTATGATTTCATGCATGCTATTTTATTTTATTTGCTTATTTTTACAAATAGAAAAGTACAATCTTTGATTCAAGGTTTAACCTTTGTCTTTCATGTCAATGTAGGAGTAGTCAGCATGGCTTCACCAAGGGGAAATCATGCCTAACCAACCTGATAGCCTTCTATGATGGAATGACTGGCTGGGTAGATGAGGGGAGAGCAGTGGATGTTGTCTACCTAG
>NW_020450828.1:449076-583910 GCF_003343035.1 Apteryx rowi | reverse complement strand
CCTGCTTGAGCAGGGGGGTTGGACTAGATGATCTCCAGAGGTCCCTTCCAACCTCAGCGATTCTGTGATTCTGTGATTCTGTGATCCCTAATATAACATTGTTAGTATATTTGTGTTAGAGAAGAGAGAGAACTGAGATTTTCATGTATTTTATTTTTATTTTATTTTATTTTATTTTATTTTATTTTTTTCTGCAGTGGCTGATGACTACTGTCCAGGTAGTTTTTCTATTCATTAACAATGTGTTGATTGAATTTCATTTGCTGCTTGCTAAGGAAGAATCTGGAGGAGTTAATTTTAATTTATTCATGTTAATCAACCTTGCTTCCTAAATGCTTAGTTCACAACTCTGTGGTGTATAAAAGAGGTCTGGAATCCTGTTCTCAGTGGTTCTAGACTTGTGTACAGTATAGGGAAACTCCAAGGTTTGGTGGTTATACTAAAAAAAAATCAGTTTTTATTCTCCTTGCTCTCCCAGCTGGAGGGGGGGAAGAGGATACAACAGAAAGATGTCTGAAATGTTATTCAGTTTATTCGAAATACAAACAAGAAGTGTGGTATTTTAAAAAGTACTCAGTGTTGGCCTAAACATTCTTGGCTCCCACAGAAATGGTAAATTGCCTGTTGACTTCAACAACAAATGGTTTTAAAAATCCCACCTCTGGCTTTCTTTGTAATGTGATAGAGTTACAGCAATTTCACACTATATAGAGTCTCCCAAGTTCCTGGATTATTCAGAACCATTTTTGCTATTCAAAAGCCAAAAACATGGCTAGGTCCCAAAGAAAGAGAATTTTGCTTTCTAAATTTAGAGGTGATCGTGCTGTTATTGTTAACGACTTCATGAATATGAAAGTAGAGCTCAGGTTTTTGGCTTCATTTTTTTTTTCCAAAAGTCTGTATTGTTGTAATTATATGTCTCTTTACAGGCCGTCTTAACGAACTCTTTCTCTCCATGTCTACCCCCGTGTTTCTGCCAAGGTGCTAGGCACACAGCTTTCCATGCTTTAAAGCACCTGATTAAAATGATTCTATCTTCACTTCTCTATAGACTTAGCTAAATTTTCTGGAGAAAGGAACTAGAGTGATTCTTAACTTGATATTCTCTCCTGAGAAAGGAGCATAACTCACTTGCTTAGTTGCAAGGGGTTTGAAATTTCTGGTAAACAAACCTGAACAGCACTTAAGGAGAAAGACTAGCTTGAACATAAGGAGAGTGATTTCACTGGACTCCCTTTACAGCCAACGGAGCACTGTGCAAAGGACAATTCACTTCAGAAGTTTAAATTTATATGTTTTGAACTATTTTCCTAGAGGGTCCCAGTCTTTTGACTATGAGGAGACCAAACATTCTGAGGCTAATAATATTAGTATTTTAAAGGTGTTTTTAGCTCTGTTCTGTGTAGGAAAGCATCCGTTTCTGTCTGGATTCATAGTCCTGAGCCTGCTGGAGTGAGGCGTCTTTGCCAGCCAACATGCCTGGCACGCGAGACCTGCTGAGTTAAGGGCAGTGGTGGCAGTGCTCATCTGGCTTGTGCAAAATTATCTGAGGAAATTAAACCRAAACCTGACAAATAAGTGGCAATACCAGCGTGCATAAGCACAGCTTTCCGAGTCCTTGAGAGCAGGAGAGAGACCTGAGCACCCCACAGGAGTGCTCTAAACCACAAACCCATTGGGTAAGAGCCTGTGATATGTGCGAGGCCCAGCYGAGGACACATACCATCATGCTGCACCTGGAGGCAAGTTAGGCAGGCAGACACCTCTCTTGGCATTGTTAAGGTTTCTGCACTTTCAAGGCTAGTTTTAAATTAATTTAGGTGCTTATCAGAGTCATGGAGCATCAAATCCTTTATGGACCTTTGCTTTCTAAAGCAGAGTCTCAGTGTATCTTCACTAAGGGGGAAATTTTAATAACTCTTATCAGCAGGACAAATTATGACTAACCTGAGATGAAGTTCCAGGGAAAACAAAACAGAGTATAGTTTTCACATGTACTAACAAGTCAAGTAAATTCTACAGGGGGGCTTATCTCAGCTAGTAGCCTGCTTTACAACTTCACAAATTCCTTGCTCTCACTAGGGCCCTATTTTGCATGAATCAACAACAGTTAGCTAACATGAGACTTGACCCCCCCCCGCCCCACCCCAGTCCCACATTGAAGACAAGACCTTAAAAGTAGAAGGATGTAAGAACTGAAATAATTTAGGCCCACATTTTTAAACATAGACCTTTTAAAATGTCCAGTTCACTTTCACCATGCTTCTGCCTGCATATTTGTGTGCCTAAAGACTTTTTGGAATGTGGCACTTTTGGAACTTTTACCTCAAGAGGGATCTGAAATATGGGAACCAATCCTAGCTCTAATTTAAAACTGATTCTGGCCAATGTTTGGTTTCAGCTTATGCCTCTGTGTGACACTTCCTATATCTTTTGCGATATTTCCTGCCTTGCAACCTTTATTGCAAATAGATTCACTTAAGTTTCTCAGTTCCAATAATTTTCCTGCAATTAAGTGTCATTTGAGGGAAAATGTTCATCATAGCAAAAGGAATTTTGCTGCTCCTAAATGTGACAGACTCCCCTCACTTTTATCTGCTGATCTCTGGGAAGATCCTACAGCAAAGGTGCTTCATGACAACACTGGCCTCTGGTTTTGTTCGCGTCAACCCAACTGTCTTTGCAGTTACAACAGTAAAAACAAGCACGGACTGCAGAATTTCATTTCTTTCTTTCATATTAGGAACAGTGGACTGGTGACTTACACCACTTAGCCAATTCCATGCTTTAGGACTGCCTAAGGTACGAATTCACCAAGAATTCACCCCAGTGAAATAACCAGGAAGACAAAAACGGTTTGTGTAGTCCTGGATGAAAYCTTTGGTTGCTTTTGAAGCATCCACAGCTGCAGAATGACATACAATTCCACTGAGGAAGGTCATTGACATGCTAAAGCCCTACAGTAGGCAACAAAAAAGTATTTCTGGTCCTTTTTGATAGCTGTCATTTAAGTCTTTTCAAAAAATATCAGCGTGACAGCATTGGATTAAATGTCCTTCCTGGATTTCTTGCAGAATTTTCTTATATTCTTAGTCTATTCATCCTGTTTCATAACCAGTTCCCATGATCCTCTGGAACTCTTTTATTTGGACTTTTCTTAAGGACTCAGTAGAAATTATTAAAGCCAGGCAATAAATATACCCATTTTGTGAAAATCTGCTCAATATCCTGCAAGGTTAGCATTAGAATGATCAATGAACTGTGCATTCAGATTCAATAACTGGCTCAAGTAAGAAATTAAAATTATGACCACCTCTGCAATGATTCATTTATCTCATTAACTTTACATAAAAAAAACCTTAGGGGAGGGGTTAGATTTTCAGATACACTGGCTCAATTTCTCTCCCTTGCTGATGCAAAAAGGAGGAGGGAATCATCACTGYTCTCAGAGAGGACGAGCCATACTTAGCACTATTGAAAGCCCCAGCTTTTGCCTAGTACTTAGATTCCAGCTTCTTCCATTGTCAGCACCTAAGCAGAAGTTACCATTTATCTGATCACCTCAAAGAGAGTCTGATATTTTGACATCACAGCATGCAGTTCTGGTTATCCCATATTAGGACAGAATAAGTACACTATAACTTTWAAAAAAAAGTCTTTAAAAGGGGGATGCTATGATTAAAAAGTCTAAAAATAGAATAGTATTGTGGAGGTGACTAGGAAATGATTATTTTTTGTTGTTTCCTAAAATATAGGAAGAGAGCCAAAGAAGCAGTGAGACAACAGGTTTAAACCAAATGCTTTCTTTTTCCTTACAGGGCACAGCAAAAATGTCAAAGTCACTGCCAGAGGATGTTGTGAAAAATGAAGTAAAAGAGGAAGAAAGTGAACAGACAATTTTTCCTAAGACACATACAACCATGTTTTTTAAAATGATGAGCCAGATACAGCTTCCTGCTCAAAATGTCCTTAGTTTAATGATTATCAGGATTGGACTTTACTGGAGCAGGATGATCCTCTACATACCATGTTTTTCTATTTTTTATTTTAGCAACTTTTAGTATCCAGAAAAAAAATAGTCGGAAGGATCTAATAGAACTAGTATCAGCGAAAGGATACTGAGCTAGATGAACCCTTGTTCTGACCCAGTGTGACTGCTTAAAATGCTTATGACACATGAAACTTTTAGCTTTTTCTGCTTACAAAAGTCTTCCTTTTGTAAGGAAATCATGCCATGACTGTTCAGATACAGATGGATAAAAACAGGGGAATTGCTTTAAAATAGCTTTGAATGTGTTTGTGAGGTGGAAGTATAAGTCTTTTCTCATAAGCAAACATAAACTTTAGTGACTTGTAGATCAATGCCTGCATCATTTAAAATGTGCATTTCCTTATAACAAGTATCTGCCTTGAAATTTGCCTTATAAATTCTTCTCTTCTAAATTTCCTATGCACTGTCTTCTTTGAAGTTTTCCAGGCCATCAAAAATCTCAGCAAATTTGTTTTGACTTTCTCCCATACTGTCAGAAATTAGTAAAAATATGAGCAGACATTTTAAGATACAAACCTGAGACCTAGTCAGCATTGGCTTTCTACACAGCTTATTTTCCACTTTTGGGGAAGGCTGACCTTGCTGGAGAGGTTTTTGCTCACCAGGGACACACACACACTGATGAGGGGGTTACAGAGAACGTGAGTCTGTGACAGGAGCTGCTCTAATGTTTTGTAGTTTGAGCTGAAGAGGAGCATGATCATAATTGAAAGTTCTTTGTTTAACCCCAGTCAAGACAGTGTCAAATAAATCAAAAATCATTACGACTCCTACACCCAGCGACAGASTACGTTAGGTCTACACAAGTCCGGAAAGAACCCTTCATTTCTGTTGTTTTTAAGTATTTGAGTTTCTAATATTTTTATAATTATACAGCCTGGGAGTTGATTTCTTTTCCCAGTATTTGTGATCCTAATTAAGCTTCACATTTATTATTAACACAGCATCCTATTTTGCATGGGGGGGAACAACCTCCTGAGAATCTGTTTTGTTGTGTTGCGACACCCGAAGCCTCAAGCCTGGCTAATTGTGGAGGCCTGCCTGTGCTCCATTAGGATACTGCCCTGTTTAATCCCCTCTTGCTTTTACAGGCTGGGAATGGTTTCTTTCCCTGGTATTTGAAGTTCAAATTAAGCCTCATGTTTATTAGTAAGAATATCATCTCATAAGAGAAATACAAGCCCTCTGAGAAAGRTCAGAGTGTTCTGCACTGCAGAAGCTATCAAGGGATTCCCCACAACGTGGAGGGGTCAGGTCAGCAGCAACAGCGTAGACAGAGTTAGTTTTATAGTAAACAAACAAAAAGCATATCTGCAAATAATATCCAAAGGCCACAACAAAAGTCTGAAACTTAGAGAGGTGCTCTCAGCTTTGATAAGAGTGCCAAAGAAACTGGGAAGGTCTGAGCATAAGCTGTCCATAAACTAAATGATCACGACTTTGCAGTTGTGCGTCATGGTAGAAGGGGAAAGGGGCAGTAGGGTGAGTGGCAGTGACTATGAAGCTGGTAGGAGAGAATGGTTTTCATCCTCTCCTGTTGTGTTCGGGAAAGTATCACCCCTTCTCACCACTGCAACTGCTGTCATAGGCTCACCCGAGCCCTAAGGAAATACCACTGCAGTGTGCACAAATCAGCAGAGCTGTTCTGACAGCCAGACCTTTACATGTGTCTCACATATGCGACCATTACAATTTTTAACCAAGACTAACATAAAAAAGGCCGAAAGAAGCAGTACTCTGAAGTGGTGAACATGAACTTGTATTGGCAACCTGAGCTCTGTTGCTGCTTCTGCCACGGGCTCACTTGATGACCATACATAGAATTATACTAGTGGTTTCTTATTCAAACTTTACTTGCTGCTTTTCTTTCTGGTGTCTTTGCCCCGATTCTTCATCTTGTTCTAGTCAAATTCATTCTGCTTCTGACTCCATACCTGCCTCTGATATGCAGCTGACTCTGTATCTACTCACAGCTCAAAGACATCAGCTTAAATGCAGTAATGAGACATGACTGCAAAAATAGCACATTTTCTGTGAAGAATCTTTTTCCTGCAGGTATCAAAAGTTCAGCTTTTTTTTTTTTTTTTAACCGACAAGAATATCATCCTCAGCCCTGTGAATACCTGCTTGTTTTGCAGTCTGGGTTCATTTATCTGTAATGAAACTGGAACAAATGGGAAAAATTTCTTCAGCCACCTGAATAAAAGGACAACATGAAACAGGTTGCAGTCCTCTGCTGTCTAGACTGGTAGAGTTTCAGACAAACTCATGATGGCACCAAAACTGAATCACTTCAATTTTCAATAAAGATAGTGGTCTTAGAGGCAGAGGACAAAGGTAGGGTGACCAGTGAGGCTGTGGAAATGAAAATATCCATGTCGGATGTAGACACAACACTCAGCTAACTCTGTCACCTCTTAAGGGATTAGATAACCAGCCTCTGGCCCAGTGTTATAAGTCTAGCAGAAGGGAGTTTTAATGAGATCTGCTGAGTCTGAGGAACAATTTTATGACTGGAGTGAAGCAGGTGTAGTTCATCTAGCATGTGAACGAATGGTGAACTGCCCGTTGCAGGATGTCAGTCTTGCTTGAGCAGAATGCAGGGCTGAAAGGCTTTGGAATACTGGTGAACAAAAGAGCACCTAAATGAAGGAAAATAGAAAATGAGATAAATACATCAATGGTTTAACAAAAGTAGGCTGTGCCAGACTAACGTGATAGCTTTCCTTGATAAGCTAACTGATCTTCCAAACAAAGAAATGCAGGAGATCTAATCTACCTGGAGTTCAATAAAGCATTTAATATGGTGCCACATGGGATGTTATTAATTAAGCTAGATGAAATGGGAATTAGTGGAAGAACTAGAAGGTGGGAAGTAGCTGGGTAAAAGAGACAACATAATAGGTTGTTTCAGGAGGAAATTATCAGACTGGAGAGAGGCTACCTATGGACTCCTACAGATATCAGTTTTGGAACCAGCTGTATAGGTGAAATTTGAGGATGCAACAAAACAGATTAACACAGGGCTTGTCTATATCATCTTTGTACAGAAAAATGGGAGCTTGCCCTGCTCTCATTTTAAGCTGATATCAGGATGTGAGCCAGGTCCAGTCCAAAGCTATGTAACAACATAACTGCAGCTCTAATATCCTAAATGAGGGAATGAGAAACTCGCACCCATGAGCTGAACCCCAAGGCTTTCGAAAAGGATCTGGCTCACATCTGGTTGGTTTAGAGTGCAGGTAGACCAAGTCCACAAAAGATTACCTAGATGCACCACAGAAGAATAATCAAGGTATAATACAGAAAGAAAAGGATGGCCTGTAGACTGGAGTGACCGAAACAGGGTGCAAAGAACTTGAAGTCCAGAAAGATTACTTTCTCCTAGAAGTTGGAGGTTCTTATTAGGAAATGAGAAGTAGATAAACCTAGATTCATTACCTGATTACAGGACGAAAATGAGCCACAAATGTGATGCAGCAATGAAAATACTCTCCCAAAATATTTCAAATAGAGCTATATTACTGTGCAAAGCTCTAACAAGATTGCATTGCATACTGTGTGCGATTACATTCACAGGAGGTCAAGAAAATTGAGCACAGAATGCTGCATGGGATACTAGGAGCATTGCAAATCCCCGAGGAAACTTTCTTCTTGGGAAAACTTTTTTTGTGGCTCCACCACATGCAAGACCATGTCCTTATTCCTCATTTGCTTAGTATCCACACTGTTAACTCTGAATTCTGTGTAACGGGTAGAGCTGTGCTTTGCCTCCTTCCGGCTGAAGGTGGTACAYGACAACATAAGCATTTCTCCTTTGTTTCAGGAGAAAGTCACAAGAGTTCATTTCAGCTATAGCAATAAAAGAGAAGGGCTCGTACAGTCAGACACTGATCTCAGCTGGGAAGAGGTAAATGACTTCCATGTGGTAATTTAAAAATTTGTTCCCTATTGTTTTTCAGCTGTTAGCCATTGCCTCCCAGCTGGGCCTGCGCCTGACTGTGTACTAATTGGACCCAACAAACATTGGTAAGAGGGGTCAAAGACCCAAAGCCTTGGCTTGGGTCTTGGTCCATGATGCAGGGAAGTCATGCTTGTTCTGCTTAGCACTTGGAAAATGAAATACTTATTTAAGGCAGAGGACAAGGTTAGCACAAGAACAAATTGTTTTAACCTGGCCAGAAATACATTTTGGCTGGAATTCTTTTTAAACTGCTTCTCATGATCATAGCAGTGGGATTCTGGAAAATCCATTTATAGAAGAGCTTGTATGATACCCTTTCCAGTCAATACCAGAGAACAGGCTCAGCAGTGATGGGCATCCCTTCAAGTTGTTTGTTCTTACCTTGAGAGAATTACAGAGAAAACTCTGTAATAATCTGTAGTTATGATCATAATACATAAGCCAGAAAAAAATGCAAAACACAGCTTGACTTTTGGTTCCCAGGTGGAGTCTGCAGAATTGTCATTTAGAGCAACCATCTGATCTCATTAGATATGGAAGCCATCAAGAGATGATAAACATCGAGTCCCATAGTGCCATTTTTGTAGTCACAATTTAGAGCTGAACAGCATTTAATGCCAAGCTGAATAAAATGCTGCCATTTGATTTACTGGCATCCTCATGCGTTGACTTGAGGAAATGTGYGAGGCTGGTACACACTCCCCCAAATCAAGAGAGCCAGTGCAGACCTATTGTTAACAGGCTGGTAAGTGTAATGGCTCAGAGGGTGAGTCAGAGAAGGGAATTTAGAAGAGATCATGGGCTTAAGGCTCAGCTGTGTAGCAGCCAGTGGCATGATGATATTGTGTATAGGTACAGTTTCCAAAAAGCACTTGGTGCCTGTGATCTGCTCAGCAAACTCATATGATCAGATATGAGTGTTTAGCCAGCTTCTTTCCACCTGCCAGGTGGGTTTGTCCGTAGCTTCTGATTTCTGCACAAGTCTGGTTTTGTGCATGTGTTTTCTCTTAAGAATATGGCTTCAAGAAACAGTCATTTTTTACTTGAAGCTTCAAAAGCACAAAATGTTGATGCAAAACAGCTTTCAACATTTTCACACATCAGTATAAATATAAACATGGTAAAGGTGAATGGAGAGAATTTACTATACCATTTTTATTTGTATTTAATAAATACTGCTCATAAAAGATAATGTTCACATTACTTGAATAATATAATTGATTGAATGAGATAGTGAAATAAGAGGGACCATTAATGACGATCACAGTAAAGTTTTACGTTACTACTCCTATTGAATTTGTTGAACAAGGGAATAGCTGTTGTGTACACCCTTAGAAATCAGAGAGGTACTTGCTTTTGAATTGTGTCAGGACCAGAGGATATATTGTGTAGTTGATGCCTTCTGTACTTCTTGCTGGCTGATGAAGGATTTTTCAAAACAGAAGTGCCACTGATTTTTTTTTTTTTAAGTCTTTTCAGTCATTTCAGTGAGCAGTAGGTAAGGCTGCTAAAATAAATGGATGTCAGCAGACATATAAATGATGTCTTAGCTAACGAGCCCTTTGTGTCTCACTGAACTGAGGTGTCTTTTATCATTTCAGCAGCTGATGTGGACACAGGTGAAAAGCTGCATTATAAGCTACAACATTCAGGAGAACAAGTAGATAGAAACATTATTTTGGGCTTGCTCTTTGAGGTGAGCCTTGCAGTAAATAAGCTTAATAGATATGTATATACACACACACACAAACTCACATGTAAATAAATATATATCCACATATAAATATATAACATTATTTGGAAACTAGGGATTGTTTTGTCAGGTCAGATCTCACTTTATATTTTAAGACCTAACTGGATCATCAGATCATCCATTTTGGCTTTCAGGATATCAAAGGACATGTCTTTCAACCTGTTACCTTTTACTGAGCCCAGTTATACAGATACACTGCAAAAGAATAATCAAGATGTAATACAGAAAGAGGACAATACTATTTTTTTTTATCAGTCAGAAAGATATCCAGCCAATATCAATAGCATGTGCAAATCTTAGCAGTAGTTTTAAAATTTGGGTTGACATATTCTTATTCATCTTTTCTTCTATATTCTCTCTCTATCATAAGATCAGTGGTTTCCTCTCACTGAGTCAATTGGTCCTGTAAAAGAGCTGGAGAACATCCGATAAATGCTAGGGATAGCCCCCTCTAAACCAAATGGATGGAACAACACCAGATGTCATGTGGTGGGCGAGTCCTCCAAGGAATGAGGACAACCAAAAGTCATCCTGAAAGGTACTGATATATGAACTTCTTGGGAACAGCTACTCAGAGAAGAGTCTAGGAGACAAACAGGTAGAGAGAAGGGATGTGCTGAGGGCTTCCCTTAACTGAAGGATCTAAAGAAATTTGAGAAGCAATATATGGGATAACAGCAAAGGCATGCTGAATTTCAGGTATAGCTAATAGGATGGAGGAGTACTTATAAAGTCTGGAAGGCCTTTGAGACTGGGTGAAAATTTATGTGGACATTGTAACCCATTATAGCCAAAAGGGCTGTTTGATTGTGATGAATAGCCAGAAGGTTTTGAGTAATATCTTACCCAATGGAAGGTAATCATACTGCCAAAGGGAGTGGCACATAGAAACAGTGCTTATGTTCATTGTTTAATGTGAGATGTAAGGTTGACTGAGATGGTACATAGCCCCACAGCAACACCGGGTAATCCCTCATTCTGTTGCCTAATTATATACCACAAATGTCAGTCACACTCCATGTTACCTATAGTTATCTGTAATCCAAGAGCAAGAACCCAAAATAAATTTAAAAGTTTGCGTACTTTACTATTAAATATACTTCAGAATAGGATACATCTGATTGCCAAGTGGAGAGAAAACAGCGACTATTCTGGAGCGCTCTTACCGTATATCTTAACAAAAGATCTGCATCAGCATAAAGTTTTGCCCTTGTCTGTCTGTTGAATCTTCTCAATCCTTTTCACTTGCACAGGATGAAAGGAATTCTTCTTGAGGCAATGGCAGATCTCTGATCGTAAAAATGACAGAATATTAGAAATTCAGTCCATTGTGTGATATGGAAACAAAACTTTTGCTCTAGATTTCAGTAAAAATGAATGTATTAGAAACTGTGGTTATCAGCAGGCTGTTTATGACCAGAAATATTTTCTTATAACTTAGTGCTCCTTAAATCTTTAGATTAGATACTTGCAAAATAGGCTATTACATGTAATAAAAAGCGTTTAATGAAACTTTCATCTGGAGGACAGTGAATTCAACAGACTTAACTTTGACGCTGACAAATGTCTCACAAGAGATGATTTGCATGGAAACCACTGGGGTCTCATTTTAGTTCCTGTAACAAACCAGAACAGTGATTTTATCATTTCAAAGTCATTTATATTAGCCTGGAGCTACATGACACAATGGCAATGCTTAAGAATGTAGCAGTACATCATCTGCGTAAGTGGCATAACTTTCACTGCTGTGATAATCATTCTCAGAGCCTATATCATACATATAAACCTTCTTCAATAGGAAAAAAAAAGTCTAATTGATCTATTACTTCCCAGAAAGAGTTATTATCAGGTACCACATGATTATTTAGGTGGAAAAATAGATGCATACTGAAAAGTACAGCTTACCAATTGGTTCATCCTTTTGCCTACCTTTTAGTAGGCAAGAATTTTCTATTGCTATTTTTCACTGTTGCATACAACATTCAACTAAGAGACAGATACAACGCACTAACAAATTCATGCTAGGTAATTCTCTTCATTGCAGGAAAGAACAATCTGTAGGATCTAATTAATATTCTAAACTGAAAACATTACGTGACTTGGAAAGACTTTGGATTCAAATTTTTATTTGAAAACTACTGTAGGATAGTCAAACAAACTGACTTAGCTATAGACACCAGCAAACAAACAAAAAGGACATAAAGGAAAAACAATGTTAATGTATAGCCAAAAACTGGAAAGATCAATAAATACACTGTGATGTTAATACCATAGGGTTAGATTATTAGCCATCTAGACATCTGAAAAAGAAAATATACAAATACTTAACACTCTATTATAAGGATTTATGTTTTAAGTTCCTCCTTGCAAAAATCTATTATAGTAGGCAACCTATTTACTTAAAAACACACCCTAAAGGAGGGATACATTTCTTGTATAAATCACTCCTAACTGCCACAAAAAATGAAACCAAGTTTTAAGGYCACGACAAAAGTTTTCAAAGACATTTGAATTCTGTAGTCAACAACAATTCAGATGAGATTTTCCAAAGTTATTTGAGGGCCTTAATGCCACAGTTTCGTGGGAGCCAAGAGCTTCCTGATATACTCCAGGTTTTGTGCTCTGTCCTTGCTAGGTCTTTCCTGGAGTGGGACAGCTAGAGATCTGCCCAGTAAAATCTGCTGGTTGGTTAGAGACCACTCCAGAAAGCAACACTAGCAGGACTGAGCTATAACTCACTCACCATGAATGACCCACCAACACACATGTGGGCAAGTTTGCCACTTAAGACAGCCTCTGTGTGAAGGAGATGGATAAGCCAAAGTAACAGAGATCAGGAGGGAGTGATATGTCAGCAGTGCTATCAGAGGAATGTTCCCCGTCTATCCATGTGTGTAATTTGCTTGGCTCCAGCTCTCAGTCATTTTTCATATGCACAGCTCTGCAGTATTTACTTGGAATGAAATCCTRCTTTTAGAACCTCTTATCATCAGTCACAGCCTCTGCACACTGACTTTAGGACTTTTTCGAGATTTCAGTCCTCTGCTGATTTTTATTAGGAATTGGACCCTCGTTTGATGTACCGCAAACTCATCATTACAGCTTTTCTTAAGTATTTTCTTAAAGAGATATTTCCTGTTTGCTGACACACCAATAGTGCTTTGGCAAGCGTGTAACATACAGGTAGCATATCAGGAAACCAAATCATTCATTTTTTTAAATCATGTTTTTGTCTTAGCTTACAGACAGAAAGAAACTGGCATCATGTGAACCATTGACTCTGAAGGGAAGCGACAGCTGGTTCTGACCCACAACAGACCCTGAAACACAGCTTGAGAATTTGTATGTTCAAGTATTAATACTATTTACATTATTATATAAAATAATGTGTTATTCAGCAGCTGTAAAAACTTTTAGGGATATCTTGCAATGTTCGCTGAGACCAAGCTGTTTGGAAGTCGAATGGCATTGTGCCTGAATAAGGCTCAAATTTGGACAGCTAGTTATGTTCCTATAATTCTGCAGTGTTTGCCCTGAGTGCCCATGCAATGAAGTTCAGTACTTATATTAAAGAGGTTTCATTTTGCCAGAGTAAAGGGTCTTCAGGCTGCTGAATATTTTGCTTAAGATAGGATTTACTTTCTCTGTCTTTTCCCAGTTCCCCGCAGTTTGCCTCCTGCTGACGGATGATCTTTCCCTAGCAAAGGTATTTTTCCCCGAGTGTGAAATTGATTCCAGCTGACAACAGAGTATGTCAATCACTTCCCACTTTTGTCATCTTCAAAGACTCCTCTTTTCGTTATTTAAATTGTATTTTCATAATTGAAAATTGCTTTCAGATGACTTAATGAATTCCTACACTTTATTAAAGGCTGAAAGCAGACGAAATACTGTAGCTTTCAGATTAAACGCATTTTTTATAAGGAAGCTTTAGCAAAAGCTTCAGCAACARCAGCAACAAATTCTCTGCATTAATACTTGCCCACTAAAGAAGCAAATCAGAGTGGTAGAAATGGCATTCCCCACCAGCCCCTGCAAGCAAAACAGGTATTAAATTATATATTGACCTTATGGATATATTTGTAAAGCTTCTGAATTCCTGGAGCTGCCACCAATCTCCAAACAGCTACTGTGACCCATTGATCAGCTGAGATTTGTATGCTTTCCAATTGATATAGTGCTGCATCTTCCTTTGTAGTATCTCTTTAAAAGGATGAGGCTGAACCTGGAAAACATAAATGCTGATGGTAAAATATACTGTGTAATCTCTATTAGCCATCCACAGTTAATCTTATGATAGAAAGTAGAGAGAGGCATAAACTGCTTTCGTATGATGATAACCCCCCAATCACTGTGGCTTGAAATGCAGACTTGATAAATACAGCTGGRCTATTAAACCATCTAAAGTTTTACATTTGAGAGACTCTAGTGCAAAAGTCTGTTGAAATCTGTGTGTTATTTGCCTGTGTAGTTTACTTGAAAGTAGTTTACTTTTGAGATCTTTTTTTGTACAAGATTGTGAACCATAGTTTCTTTATATTCTAAAAATAAGTAGTAGTATCCAGACTTGGAAATAAGTGGCTTTTAAATCTTAATATTATTTCATCTGACAGTTTTATTTTTTTACAAAGTCAGCACTGAACTGGTATGTACTGATGGGCTTCAACACATGGCTAAAAGCCAGTATCTGCTGCATTAAAATGAGTCAGACTGACTTACTGGGCCTAGTTATCTATCCATTCAAATGCAAATCTAGAATAACTCCCTTAAGGCAATGAAGTTACTCCAGTTCTGTCCTGGTATGCATGATGTCAGAAACAGGACTACTGTGTTTATATGTGTAAATCCCCCCTTACGCTCTTATTGACCTGGATTCAGATTTCACTTATACTGTTTCTGTAGTATTATGGGCAGACTATATTTTAGCTGAGCCCCTTTGCACAGTAGACCTGAACAGTGCGTAAAGGTCCTAAGGAAGAGAGGGGAAGATGAAGACAGTGTGTGGGTGAGTAGAAGGGACATAATACATAAGGCATAATTTTGTGGGAAAGTTTCCGCTGGTCACTTGTAGCTAGCTTGTAATCCCCTGACACACAACAGAATTATATCTAGGTTTGTAATCTAGACTTGGGTAAATGAAGACCTAAAACACCACAGTCTTCACAAGACTTATCTCTGGTTTAAGTTATCTGAGCTGAAATCACAACCAGACACGGGGAATCGTAGTAGTTATTTATCTCACAGGATTGTCATAGATGCATAATGGTGTGATAAAAATTGTCTAAGCATTATGGTGCAAAGCACCCCAGTATTATACTCAGTATTTGGGAAAGAAACTAAGGGATTAATTTTTCAGATAAGGCAATGTATATTTGAGCTGGGACGTCTCTGGCATATGAGATATTTGAATGATCTGTGTTGAGGCTGCTGAGCGACGATATGTTGGCTTTGCATTATCTCCCAGTTTACAGTAGAACAGGTCTACCAAAAAAAGGGGAAAAAAAAAATCTGTCCTTTTCTAGTAGTTTTTTTCTTAAATATCACAACTGAGACACCTTAGAGGTGTAGCACAAATCTCACCACCAAGAAGGGTTTAGTGGCTTTAGGCCATCTTTCAGAACACCAGTTCTAAGTTGCAGAACAGTATAATTTAAGGCTGTCCTGGGGTATCGTTCAGCCCTCGCTATCCCAGATCCATCCAAGCTATATGAACAAAAACTTGGGCCTGCATGTTCAGGCCCTTCCCTGCCAAGAGTCTCAGTCTAAGTCTGGTCCTGATTATGCCTTTGCACATAAATAGCATGGATGATATTCAAAGGCAGACTTCAGAACCTACTCGGACCCACACAAACTTACAGTACAGACATATCTGCAGGGGTCCTTGATGGCACTCCAGTCCTTTCACGTAGGCACAGAATGACCACATCCGGAGTGAGTCTTAACTCTTGCCTTTAATCATAACGTTTTGTGGTGGGTGCCCCAAAATATTTGAAAGCAGCTCTTTCCAGCTGCTTTTTGAGACAGACCAGGAACTAGGGCAAAAAGACACTTCCTTCTCCAGCAGACACGTTTTACTTGCAATGAAATTCGGAAGTGGGAAAACTTGAAGTCTTTACAACTCTCTTCTGTATGGATGTTGGGAGTCTAAAAACTCCTACCAGCCAAAAACTGCGGACATCCATGGGAATAAACCCAGAGGTTCTGAAAAGCTCCTGTTATCCGTCTGCTGAATGTCAATACATGACCAGCTAGCCCTGCTTAGCACCGCATCTGGTGTAAGGTATACTGTTAAAGAAGCATCTGAGATGGGATCATTTCGGCAAATATCAGCCTTCCTGATGGGGTATGCTACCTTAGTTAGACCTCTAAGCTTCCTTGGTAAATAAGTGAGAGAGAAAGAGGCATTTGATATTGTAGTGCCTCCCATCTAAGGACATGGTCTCATGAGATGTGATGAGCAGCTCTTTGCTGCTAAAAGCACAAGTCCCTGTTGTCCTTCTTCCTTCACCTCAGACATGTTTGTGTCTCTTTATTTGCACTGGCCTGGTACTTATATGAATAATTTCAGGGTTTTTGGTTGGACCTCTGGGTTGGAAAGAAGGGAGGAAATAAGACGAGAGAGCAGTTAAACTGGTTCAGATCCCTGTAAAATGACAGCTTTAAACACTTACCTTAGCCAAGATGAATTATCCAGTTTCCACTGGCTCTGAATGTGAATTAGCTTGGACAGCAAATGAACGCTAAGCTGCCTTAAGGTTAGCTAATTCACACCATTGGTGACCAGTTCATCATAGTACCAGTCACGCATACTAGTGCATGCATGAATACTGGTCCAAAGCAAGTGGAAGGGTGCATTTTTCTGTGTTTCACTGTGTTCTTACCAGTCTTTCATATGTATATAATGTTGGAAAAGGGGAGAGCTGAGAGGAAATGCTAATCACATATTCTAGAATAGGAACTGGTAGATATGGTACAGTTCATGCACTGATGCACTGCACTGATGTCATTTGTCATTGGAGAAATCATTTTACATCTCCCTAGATGTGCCACAAACTGTAACACTAAACAGAGATTGCCAAGCAGGAAATACTCAAGTCATGAAGCAAGGTAAATCAGCTCATGTGAAATGCCATGCTGTTGTGGCTATTTTGCTAAACTAGCTTGGACTGCACACCTTTTGCTCTTTCATCTGTAAACAGGGGCTTAAGAAGTATAGGCTCATTTGAAAGGCTATTTAAAAACATGCATGTAAGTAAGTGCTCAATAACTGAGCTTCAAAAAAATTCTAAGAAACTCAATGTCCTTAACAGAAAAAGAGGAATATTGAAAACATTTCACTCTTAGATTCTTATATCATTGTCATTATTATTGCAATGGTGTCATCCTTTTTTAGGAAAAAAAAAATGCCATCTGCACTCCTACTGGTCCAAAGGCTGCAAAAATATTATTGTTATTTGGGGCCACTGACAAAGAAAAATGGAAGTGAACCAATACTATGTGAGTGAAAAGTAATCTTGTGTACATTATTTGTCCCAAAAGGGTAAATCCTTAAATACCTTACTATGTTCTTGGAAGTCTTTTTTATTCCAAAAAAGAGCTAAATACTGCAAAATAGAGCTTCTCTAACAATTTAATTTTATTTAAAGACTGTATTCTGGCACCAGACAAAGCAGTGTATATAGACATGAATGGTCACTTGCTATAGACAAGGACAGTGAAGACGGAGAGGACGAGAAAGATTATAATGAGAAAAAGGTTTGGAATAAATGAGTGCAGAAAACTGGGGCAGTCACAAACCACCAGATTTTCTTTGGGATTGATGTGCATTGATTTATATATTAGGCACTGTTACTTGCCCCTCTAAAGAAAAAAAATTATAATATGAATTGCAATGACTTGTAGCTTAATTAGGGTAATACAGATAAGAGTGTTTTTTTTCTATTCATAGAAGCTTAAGGGAGCTAAGGTAAGTAAAAAGAAATAGTTGTTAATGTCATTAAAGCTTTTCACAGTCACTTATAGATGACTAAAAGCCTCTAGATGGAACAAATTTGGGGGTCTTACTACAACATAGCAAACGACATAATCCTGTTAACTCTTCACTCACTCGTCRGTGGGTTACACTAATACCAGTATTTTATCTTGAGCAGATGTCTAATTCAGATACCTTGAATATGAAGATAAATCAGACCTACACAAATTCTTCCTAACTCCAAAGTGGTTATTGGTAGCTATAATCGTAAATGCAGATCCCTTTACACATTTATCCTTCAATCACCAGAGAAACCTCAAGGAGTTACATGAGCTATTAAATTTCACTGAACCTTTTGAATATCCTTAGCTATTATTTTATTTCCTTTACATTCCATGTTAGGTGTACTCCTTTTTGTGTGCTGAAAAAAAATTATAGAAATGTTATCAGTGAACATTTATAAAGGAATACAACACAACAAAACCAAACATCTTTTAATCCATTGTCCTTATATCAACAATGAAGTCTATTTACATTGTATATATATGTGGAGATATATATATGTATATACTATACTAATACATGCATACTATATATATATATATATGTAGAGAGAGAGCATTGGTTTGTTTTAAGAAAATAAAATTAGAAATAAAAGGCTTATTAATGAAGTTCCTGTATTTACTCCAATTTTTTTACATTATAGTGGGAACATAAAGCTACTAAGCTGATAAAATTATTTGAATCATCTTCCATCCCTAGCTGAAGAAATAATGCTAAACCGATGGGGAATAATTATCCATGATGCAATAAAGTCTCATTGACTTTTAATCTGCATCCTTTCTTCCAATAAATGTAATCCATTTGATCTTCCAAATCAGCAGAATAAAAGAGGACTTATATCTTAACTGCCATCTAATTTTAAGGCTATGCTTAGATGAAGATAACATTGTCTTAGTATCCTTGTATGCATCATCAGCAAACTCCCAATAAAGGCCTCAAGGCATTTGGAGACAGATTCTCTTCTCATTTACACCACTGCAAACTCCATCCATGAAAATTAATTGAAAGTGGAATGGAGCCCTTTGAGTGTAAATCCAGTTTATGAAAGGCTGTTAAACCTGACAGTACGAATTCACTTTAGGATGAAACTCGTTGGGTGCTATTTCAACCCCATATGAACTATTTATAAATTAGGTTTTATCTCTTTGTGTTTTATTGCTTATTTAGAAAATTTCATTTTAATATGGATAGCTACTCTAAGAGGCTTTCATTCAAAGCAAGACAAGACAGTCATGTCTGCCTTCCCTCCCGTCACGCTTTGGCAAAGAATCCTCTGCAGAACAAGTTTACGAAATGGCAAGAAGACACATAAGTGCCGATTCATTCTCTGAGAAAATAAGATCAAATGCGAAATTATCTCACTCTGTTATTTGTTCAGTTCCACACAAACTCTTGTATTAAATTAAATTATCTTCAAAGACAGTTGTTTGGGGATTGAATGCATTGTATCTAGTTTTAGACTAGGACTGTAACTTTTAGATGTCTAAGCTTAAACTCCTTTCTTTTAACAGAGGGAGAGGGACAGGTACCTCCTTGGGATGCTGGTTCAACCTATCTTAGATGTGTATTTTAGGAGGACCTACATTGCCTACAAGAGGTTTCTGTTTCTCTCCACTGTTTATGCAGTGTGCCTAGAGAGCTTGTTTAGAATACACTCCTTACTAAAGTTAAGTGAGATTAATCCAGCTGTTGATATTTTTTTGTCCCATGAACTCCCAGTCTGCAGCAGTTCGGAATTACATCAGAAACTCAGAATTCATCTGGAAGAAACCAAATCATCTCTTCCTAACTTCTTCTTTAGTTGGCATGCACGTGATTGCAATGACAAGACATTAGAAAGCAAATGAAAGTATCTTTAAAAAAAAAGATCCTCTAGATTTCTAAGTTGGTCTTGCAGTTAATTTATTTTTTTCTCCAGAGCTTGATTTTTAAAAGAGGATTTCTAAGAAGGTCAATAAATGGAATTGACAGGACCTCCCAATCACAATATTTCTAGTAGTTAGATGTTGGGGGATTCATCCAGTCTTTCCCTTTTGTTCTGCTTGCATATTTTAGCACAAAACAGTGAGAAAGTGAGATCGTGTTGGATAATTAACCTTGGTAATACAGTAGATTCAGGAAGACTAAGGATCCACTCTGTGTTATTTTTATCACCATCTGAAATCATGAACCTAACCCAGACCTTGTTGTTTTCTCTTTCCCTGTAGTCAATTAATTTGCCACTAATAGCAGGCAGAACACAAAAACTGACAGAAAAGAGTGTGTGAGGCGATTTATCTGCCTGTAATTCATGTCAGTGAAGCACACTAAAGGCTCAAGAGCTTCTCTTAAAGACAGATACAATTGTATGTGTAATAGTGTAATTGACCACACATTTACCCTTGTTTAATAAAATTTGGACAGACACAGAATAGCACATTTGACTGAATGTACACAGTGGAGTAATTACATTGAAGAGACTAAATGTAAGTCAGAGCTGGGAAGTAATGAATACAGAGCATTTAATTATACTGTAAGCAAACACATTAAAGCCTGCCAAGAATGTGAAGGTGAACATTGGGTGATTCAGCAGGACAGTAAAATTGCAAATGGAAAGCATAGGGGATGAACAACTTTCCAGCAGCGCAAGAGAAGGGTTTTTAACAATGTAAGCTCTTGGGATCAAAACTGTGTACATGAGATCAACCCCTCCACAAATTATATGTTCTACAATTATACACAGTATTACCAATCAAAAACTTTGTCTCTGACATTACTAGAAAATGACATACTCTTTCTGCCTGCCATTTAGCAAAATGATGTTGTTTTTCAAGATACTATTGCTCTGTAGTGTTTACTTTTTGCTAGGTCAAGATTTAGCCAGCCTGAATTCCACCTAAGTCCCTATGCCCGATATTTCCTATTTTTCTAGTTTTCAGGATTTATTGGCCAAAGCGGACACTTGGACTGAGCTGGAATTTAAACTTGGTAAAGCTCATTTTTGGTGTCCTGGGATCTTCATCAGGTGAAGTGCCCCACTGCAAAAAAAGCAAAATTAATACTGCCCAAAAGCAAATTAAAAGACAAAAAAAAATCATATCTCAAAAGCTTAACACTGGGCACTGGTCTTGTTCTCTGTCATGTGACAACAGAAAAGATATTTTTGAGTCTTTAGAGAGCATGAATAACTGCAGCTTCTCATTGCCTTAAGCTAGGCTCTGCCCACTAATCATTTTCCCTTATGAATCTGAGTCACAGTCTTTTCTATCTTTAGGCCCAAGCACAAAAGCATAAGGGATGAAGGAGGGAAGGGGAAGATGGGACTGCAGATAATGGGTCTGGAGGGAACCAAGAGTAACTTACCCAGGTAACATACTAGAAAAGATAAAAGGAGAAAGATTGGATAGCACAGAAAGGATGAACATTTCTGTGGATTAAGTGCTAACAGGAGATTAGGGTTAGGCTACAACCTCGCTTTTGGGTTAATCTTTGATTTAGATATCTCTTTTGCCTTACTTATCTAAGCTTTGTCTAAATCTGTCTGCAACTGGCTGTGGAGTATTTCCCAAAACCTCTACTGATAATACCAAAATTTTGCTCATGTCTTAATTTTAGCTTCAGTACCTGTAGCTTTATGTCTCTCAAGTCTTTTCAAAATACTGCTGCTAAATTAATATTTCTCATTACTTTGTTGCCTGTAGAGTCAGTTGTGGGGGGGGGGGGAGAAGGAAACAATTCCCCAACAAAATCAGGGCCCCAAAACCTCAATCATCTCTTTTCTTTCCCGGCTGTCCCTTGCATCTTCTCACAGATTCTCACATATTGTGCCACACTTCTCACAGATTTTGATCTGTCCTGATGACAATTTTCTGCCGAAAAGATTCTGACACAAAATGTAAGACTAAGCTACCTATTCGCCTTCTTAAGGCATGGGACTAAGAACTCAGCAGATCTGAGTTCTGGTCCCCAAATCTGCTGCTGACATGCCATGTATCTTCAGGATAGTCACCTCAGTGCACTGAACCTTTTACTAGTCTGTCCTCCCTATAGAGACTGAAAACCAGCTATGCAGGGACCTACAGAAAATGCCCTGCATGTACCTTATGGACGATGATCTCTAATGGACGCTTAATTGTGACATAACGAACTAGTGGGAAATGCTTCCTCAGCTGGTTTAAACTGAATTACCCATTTAGCATCTTATTCTGTTATCTTGTGTCTGGGAGTTCTGAGTTCTCATTTTCAGTCCCAATTTCCCTGAGAGCCACGGTTTAATGGAGATGGAGTAATTAATTGCTTAGTAACATGCGTAAGTTTTCTACATCCAAACAATGATGTCTGGGTGCATTTTTCTGAGCTGTCCTCTGTCAACAACATTATAAACAGTATCTGTGCAAGTTAAACCTGTTCTCTTCAGATTAATCCTGTTTGGGTTATGTTCCATTTTGGAGTCTTCTCTTCCAAAAAGAAGGTATTTCTCCAGTTGCAAATACCAGCTTGGAAGAGAACAGACACTTTGAATTAAGGCAAAAGTAAAATGTCTCATTTTTTCCTACAGATAAAACCCATCAAATATGTTGTTTTCTCCTAGTAATTAATTTAATTATTATTGTAAAATGTTTAGTAAGATTTATGAATATGTATACTTTGCCAGGAGGTTTAATGGTTTAAGAGTTACTTTCTAGAGGTTTTTGTAAATATACATCCAATAACATTCTTGCCTTTATAAACAATATTGATTTCAGCCTCTCACTGTGGTAAACTATTCCAAATCCTCCTTTTTCTTTTTCTTTTTTTTTTAGTAACATAATAACTGTTAAGACTTTCATAAAAGCAAACAGAAGAACAACATAACCTACTCTAAAAAATGAGCGCCTTTGTATAGACTTAGCAGCCTGAAGCATTATGATTGGGTATTATGAGAAGAGTAAGCACTGGGAAGGGAAAGGAACTATGGAATCTAAAGTTAAAGTATCTAAAGTTAGTTCTGGAATGAGGATCACATCTTTTGTAAATCCTAGAATATTTTTTGACCCTGCAGTGCCTCTGTGATTCCTTCATAGTAAAAGCTGTAGTAAAGGGTGAAAGACACAGAGTATAATTGCCCTGTTTTTCTCTTGTAGGATTATCTAGATTGCAGGAAGTTACTTACAGATACCATGGTGAAGAGATATCTCAGCTGGATAATTAATGATGTTACTGGGTAGATAGCCACAGTTAATCAAAGCTAAATTTGCAGATAGTTTGAGGGCAGGTTGGCAAAGCAGTATAAAGAGTTAAATTTATCAGATGTATGATCTAGGTTAAGCTATTTCAGCTACCTCCATCTCCAATATGAAGGTCTGAACAGCAAGCAACCAACTGAGCTTGCTATGTCAGAGCTGAAGCATAGGACCCCCAACAGCACAGCTAAACCTTCTCTGAATGTGTGTGGGCAGTGGGGAGATGTTGACAGGTATTACAAGATTAGGAGCCAGCTACAGGCAAATTAAGGGACTCAATTTATTCTGTATGGCTCAGAAGGCAAGGATAATTTTGAAATAATTTTGAGATGAGGATCAGAGTAAGGGATGGGAAAACAAGGATCTGTATCTCTCCTTGGTCATTTATGAAGTGTCAGGATAAGATAAGTCCAGTTCATAGCAACTAAAAATATTTTGTATTGATTCAGACATTAGTCACCTGGATGTGGTAGAAAACATGAAGTTTTCTACCTGAACTGCCAACATGTTCTGGCTTTGTTTTGTTTTTCTTGGATCCCACATAGCCCATCAGGCTAGGCTGTAGACTGATTTCTGCTGAGGTCCATAATTTATTTTAAGCTTTTCTCCAGCTATTGGTCATCTGACTGTGGTTAATGTTAGAATTAAGGATTACAAGAAAAGGATTGAGCTGCTGATTTTAGGCCTGGATCTGATATTTTCAGCAGGGAACAGAGTTAGCTTTGTCTCCAGAAAGTGCAGGACTTGCAAAAGTAGCTATAATTAGAACTATTAAAGATYAGTGTTAGAGTTAGGTTTTGAAAAAGAAATGTTGAAGGGTTGAATCTATGACACTTAGGATGTATGTTAAAAATAGCTGTATTCAACTAAAATATAAGCGTGTAATAAGAGCTAGTCTCTCTTGATGTTTACAGCTTATTCTTAGGTTTTCTGCAGACAGCAGTCAGGTGTCTCTGGACAAGGTTAGGCTTTGGAGCCAAAAATTGAAGACTAGTATATTGGCCTGGTTGAGACTAATTTCACAAGGCTTGATGGCTTGTTGTAGCCAAGGCCTCTGGTTTGTGCTGGGTTTATTTTGCAGGTATTAGTCACATGGCTGTTCTTAGCTTGTTCTAAGTTTTGTTTTGTTTTGTTTTGTTTTTTGTTTTCCTTTGTTTTTTTCTGTTTGTTTTGTTTTCTTTTCTTTTCTTTGTAGGGTTATAGTTAAAACTTAGAGATAGAAGAGATGAGAAAACTGGACTATTTTCCTTTGTTGTCCATTAGTACAAACTGAGGGTTGGTTTTAGCTAAGAACTCTGGCTTATCTTTAGTCTTCCTGCAAGCACTGGGATGTTTTTCTATATCCAGAGCTACCTTAGGGTGAGCTTTAGAAATAAGACTCCATTGCTCATGGACAGTGCTAGAGAGAAAATTGATCTGTGCTGAAGCTTATTGACATATCTGAATGCTGGCTTTAAAAGTACATCATACTTCATGTGAGATTATGGCTTCCTTGGGATACAGTCCAGAGCCTTACCATCAAAAATGATAGGTCCTGCTTTTCCATCCGTCATCACTTGTGTCCTCTCTCTGACTTCCCTTTCTTGTTCTGCTCCTCATGCAGTCTTCCCCTTGCCTTACAGCAGCCTTGGTGCTCTTCCGTGAAACAGTTTGACTCATTCATCCAGAATGAATAATTATCCATTTTTTGGCTCTGTTAGTACTCTGTTGACTTTCTGAAGTGACAAGTGACAGAGCCAGCACAAGATTATCAGTAGAGCTCATGACCAGGAGCAGTGGTGGAGAATGTAACTGAAAGAGGAACAGGCCACTTCCTTCTTACCCATGGCAGCTGTTAATGTCAGCTCTTACAGAGTTATTGGACTACAGTGAAGGTCTGGATAAGGTTTGAATAGGGATAATTTGATGTGAAAAAAAAAATCAGGAATTAAATTAACTAACACATCCTGCATGCCCCCACAATTCCTTCAGTTGGAGGCTGCTCCCTGGAAAATATTTCTTCTCATGCTCTGAGTTTTTCTGCTATTTTGGATAGCCTCTTCCAACCCTCCCCACTATTTTCTTGGATAAGAAAAAATGCACATTTGATTAAAGTAATTATTCTTATTTTCTTAAAATTCAGGTGGAAGAAGAAGAGGTTTTTCTTGCTCAAGGCACCATTACAACAAAAATGCTGAATGTTGTATTTATAGCCACTAATTATTTTTCTCCAAAACAAATAATCTCAGTCTAATTAAATTGCTTAGAAGTCATGGGCAAAGAATGTCAATTCCAATCTTACCATCCAGGCAAGTCCATCAAGTGTCCAATACCAGTTGCTGACACATGCGATATTGACTCTCTTGTGTCTTTCTATATCTAGAGTGAGAGGCTGTATGTTCAATCAGTGCAGTGGTGTGGTTATTCCCCAGCTCTACCAACCTTGCAAGATGCAGGAAGGTATCCTTCAACCTGCAGCCAGAGCACATACAGCTTACCAGGATCTGGTACTCCAAGAGGTCTTGTCTGTTGGTCTGCTCTTTGGAGTGAATGTAGCTTCACTTCCATATGATTTGCCACACTAAATGTGTCCCCCCAGCATATGACAGATTAATATTTCTTTCTCATGTTGCTGGTGTCTGTCCATATAGTGACAGCTCCATTATGCAATACATTAGAAATCTAATATGCTTCAATCCAGCAGATTTTGAAGCTGTCTAATGTTGGAGATGTTGCTTCACTGAGATTTTTAATCTACAGTTATATGGTGAGTGGGGAAATTGCTATGGTGGTAAAGCGTCCTCACCAAAAGTCTGTCACAAATATAATTCAGAAAACATTTCTGTGTTTGGAAAATGTATTTTGAATCACCACAGGGAACTTGCTAATAATTTGAGATAATTGCTGTGGCCTGAATGTTAAAAAAATCCAGATTAATGAGATTTATAGTTTTGTATAATTAGCTGTGACAGTCTTCAAAAGTGCTTTTTGAAGAAGTCCTCTGAAATCACAGTTCATCCGCTCCATCTGAAACCAGGATCATGCTTACTGTATATTCAAAGGCCATGAAAAACTATCAGCATGTTTTTTACACTGCAGTAGCTGCTACTTTTACTTTGTAAAAGAAAAGAAAAGCCTCAGTGGGACTTTCTCTTAGTTCCAGGGATACTTCAATCCTCCTATCCCTTTTCCAAAACTCCAAGATGAAGGATGCGAAGAAAAAGACCACAAAGCAAATCAGTTCTATTAATCGCAGTGGAGACGAGTAGAAAGCAAGAAACTGATATATTCTTGGACTAAAAAGTGTCTTACATTGTCCCATATAGGTTATTATAGAATTCTCACTTTCATCACATCTCGCACTGCTATATTTCAGCTTCATGTAAAGAAAAGTCTCTTGTGGAAGAACTGAAGGCTGCATATCTAAAATCCATTTCCATCAAACAACGTAAATGTTGGTATACCTGTTGCAGGCTGAGTGCACGTCCTGAGTTTATACTTCAACACATGACAGGATATTTAATATATCCAGTCACATGCCACAATGTGGCTCCATATGTGCAAGGAGCACTCATGATGTGTGGGTATCCCTATCAAAAGTTCAGTACCTTAAGATGCTAAAAATTCATCACTTCAAAATCAAGACATGTAAAATCACTTGTTACTTTTGAAATTCTTCACTGAATATTTCTAAAAATTATCCCTTTCCCATTAGAACATAAAAGCAGTTGCACTGGCTTATACCAAAAGTTCATCAACAGTACCCATAATGGATAAATACGTGGAGCAGTGGGTGCAGGAGATTTGTGGCATGGTCCCTGGGGTCCCCTTACTCCTCTCTCCTGTGGCAAGAGACACACCTGCACACACGTACATTGAGTTTACCAGGCTACAGTCCATTTTTATGCATCGCCAAACCCTCTTCTTGAGGTTCCAGCTGCACTTTTCCTCTCACCTTTTAATTTATTTCCCTTCTATCCAAATCTCTGCTTAATCTCAGGACCTCCTCAAAACCCTCCCTTTCCTGGCTCTACTCAAACTGGACATCCACTGCTCCAGGTGAAGGAAGCCTGACGGGGTGATCCAGGCCACTTTGTGGCATATTTCTATCCTTGTGCCATGCTACATCTCCAGGCTGAGCATAGCCAGAGAGCTTCTACCACTCCTTGAATTGCTTCAGAAAGCAGGAGATGATATAAAAGTATTCTGCTCTTTGCCCCCCTGAATATTTATTTTTACACTTTTGACCCTATGACTCTCACCCTGCTTCATTCACCATTCCTCAGAATTATCTGATTCTCCTCAGACTCTTTCCTGCAGCCCCCTTCTTTTGGTCTCATTACAGTGGGGCTGATGCTTTTCCCAAAGAAGATAACCAAAATGAACACTGACTGTAAATGAATGTCTAGGGATCTGTAAAACGACAGAGAGCATATTTGATAGATCCTCTAATACTGTCTCATCTTCCAACTATTTTCAGGTCAGGGGAATTTCCAAACTGAAGGTTGTTTTGAGTATTTCGTAATCTTTCAAGAATTTCATTTCTGTGTATTTGTCCAGTCCGCAATTAAACCCATGTAAATTTTGGCTGCACACAGCATCCTTTCACAGGGAGTTCCACAATGCTGGTACTTGTTTTGTGTGAAACCACTTCTTTTTATTTGTTTGAAAATAATGCCAATATCATTTTTTTTGTTGATACCTAGTTCTTACATTAGAAGGGAAAGTGAATAAGTAAATGAGTCATATCTCCCCTCCCCATGCCATTCATAATTTTATAGAAGTTTATCATATCTCCTCTGAAGTCTTCTGTTTTGAAGACTAAAACCTAATCCACACAATTGTTACTCATAGAGAAGTGTTCCATATCTTTTATACTTGTTGCCCTCTTCTGAACCCTTTCCTATTCTCCTTTTTAAAATGAGGGGAATAGCACTGCACACAATGCTCCAAGTCTCTGCAAAACAGAATTGAACTATCCACACCAACAGCTACCACCTTGTTCACAGAGTCTTTGTGACCTGTCATGGAAGAGATAGACGGTCTCACATGGAGACTTTCTTTTTTGTCTTGATTTTATTGCTCTTTTGTACCTTTTAGTTCTCACTATGGCAAAGGCCTTCAAACAAGGGGTCACAGCCTCAAAAGATGGAGAGGACAAGCCCAAAAGCATAAATGGAAGTGGAATTGAAATCCCAGATGTGCCAACTGCAGCAGAGGTGTGACCTCAGAAACTTGGAAACTTCTGCATTACNAAAACAGACTGACTTGCCTCAGTCTTTACATATGGAAGTTTAATGGATACAATCATCACCATCAAAATAAAGTGCAAGTGGACAAAACTGTGTGAAGACAAAGGGGCAAAACTCACTGGGGACTGTGACTTTTTAGATTCCCAAGTTAAAACTGCTTGAGCATTCTTTACAAGACCAAAAGCAATAAAATCTCAAAGGCACCTACAGTCCATTAGCACTAAGCTAAAAATAGTCCAAGGGACTAGTCACATAAATAGACATCTTTGAAAGAGGAAAAGAAGCAATGAAAACTAGTCACAAGATACATTTCTGGTCAGAGAATGTTTTCAGCTGATTTTTTGTTTGTTTGTTTGTGTCTCAGTTACTGCATCCCGCATTGCGAATCATCTATCCTGTTCACATTTCCACATAWGCAGTTTCCACAGTGCTGTGAGGATAGGAGTGGAGAAGAGATTTTCTACAGAACCCCAAATGACATTTATTTTTGATCCAGGTTGAAATAATGTCAGATATTCTAAATATGTGTCAGGACCCACTATCCTAAGCAAAATGATCATCTTTTATTGTCCATACAGCATTCTTACTAACCTCAACATGCACGAGGTATCGAGCATTTCACACCAACGAGCCCTCTCCTGCAAGCATGCACAGGTTTGACAATATGCATGTAAGAAGTCCCCTTAACCACTGTAGTTATTCACACATTTAAATTAATGCACATATAGACACATGGGCAGAAGGAAGATGGCTGTCATTTATTTTTTAATTTCAAAGTCGCAGCCTAAACACTGGAGATCTCAGAAGCTTAATCTTCACATTATGAATTGTTTCATATTTTCATATTCTGAAGAGGAGTAGAGAAAATGTTTTAGTTTGGGTGGGAGCTGAAATCCATCTGTGACTGGGAAACAACATTGCACTGCCTTACCATCAGCGTAACTTCCCTAGAGCCTGTTATTGGAATTGAGAGCAGAGTCTGAGTTGATAGGATTATACCATACAAAATGACAAACATCACTTGCTTAGCTACTGCATAGTCCTCTTAGTTATGACTGATGCTGAAACAAAACCTAATTCTCACTTTCCCACCCCTCAAGCAAATATGCACTTTGCCTTGTATCCGACCTGTGGAGGCAAAGGTTTCTCTCTCTTGTCAGTTTTTCTATCATGCCAGATTTCCCGCTGTGATCTTCATCCCACAATCCAGGTCAAAAAGGAGCAGGCAAGATGCAGAAATAAATGTGCYGTTTGACTTTGGGTCCCACCCACGAAAAGGCCAGGAAAGATTGAAACATAGGATTTCCACTACCAGGGTTTTCACTTCAGGTCTGAATGCAGCTGAGGGAAGGGATCAACCATTCACTCAACCCCACCCGTGATGTATCCCACTGTAAATCGGACACATTGCCACAGTGTTAGTGGTGTAAAACCCAGGAATGTAAGAGAAGGCTCAGATATGTGGGATGTGAATTGCTCACCTCTGATGAGCACTGTATTCATTTGATTGATTTTAAATGGGTGTATAAGTGTTCTCATGCATGTTGAACCTGTATGAAAAATTAAATAACTCCCAGCGGGATTCTTCTGATATTACATTCTGAAATTGAACTTAACCTGAACAACAGAATTTAAATACCTTGGGACGTAGTTCATCTTAGCCTGATTTTAATTTTCATACAGAACCATAAAAGCTAAAGAGATGTGGGTGATGCAGTCATTTTGTACAGAGCCTCATCTAGGGTGTGTACCAGATTCACTATTCCTAATGTTATTCCACTGACTTCCTTCAGAAGTGAGTCTGGTCTGGTGTTTTCAAATGATTCAAATACACTTAATTTTTAGATTCCTGATAGTGATGCATAACCAAACCACCATTTTTTATGTCTTGGCCCAGTGGATACTGTTAAATCTGCTTGTCCTTTTGTCACATAACCGTGAAAAGGAGATTGCCTTGAACATTCTCATTTGTCACTCTCTGTATGTACTTTGTGTCAGTGTTTGGATCTGATCATTAAAGCCTTAAATAGAAGATTACTATCACTTCCTCCTCCTAATCTATAATTTCATGTGTCTGTGTGTCATTTTGCTCACTAAGCCTATTGGATTTTCAGTCTTTATGCTATTACTGATTTGGTCAAATACCTCTTGGTACAGTGCATCTGTGGCATGCAGCATATTTCCACTTGATCTAAAATTTGTTCCATTTTAAGCACAACTTGTTATTCTGTTGCACATTTAAACCACAAATGGGTTCTTTGGTAATTTCATTCAATTTTCGTGCTTCAGCTCTTATGCTCTAGGACACAATTAAAACTGAGCTTTGTAAAACTGAAGTGAATTTTTTCAGGCAAAGTTTTGAAGCTACTGAATGAATCTGTGATTTGATGCCTGTGAAATTAGAAGTTTGGAAAGATCAAGTTATAATGAAGACATTTCCTGCCCACAGAAACTCAAGAGTGTCTCTGTTTCTCTCCATTCTTCTCCTTCAATGCCTTAATTCAAACTCAGCAGAGCTGATGGCAAATTTGCACCACATGGTCATTTCTTCAGTATTTAACATACAAATCACTTTCTTTTGCTGCTCCCAACCATTTTTACTATATTCTGTTGACAAGCACTACAGCATTCCTTCAGTTCCGTGAAGGAGAGGGGGGAAAAGAGAAAAAAAGAGAAAAGAAAAGGATGAGGGACGTTATAGGTGAGCTGGAATATTTTTAAGTAGATTGTAATTACTGTCTCAGATGTAGCTCTAACTTTGCTAACCTGAACAAGAAAGGTCATAAGACACTGAGACCTACCTCTGAGCCTCTTTTCCAGGGTGGGAAGATGTACAAAGAACTTTCTGTTGTGACCTTAAGGGGTATTTTGGAAAAGTACAATAGGGGGATCAGTATGTGACTGAGTGCAATTTGAACAGCCTGCAGAACATAAAACCTCTTGAATTYCCAGTCTAAAACTCATCAAGTAACAAGGATTAAGCACAAAGTAAGTACTGTCATCTGTTGCAAGAACTTAACCCATTCGTATTCTCTCTCTTTGACAGTTATGCTCTTTCCTCTTCAACCACCTCTCAAGAAGCAGATATAGCTTCAGGAATTAGGTTTCTTCCTTTATTTAGCTAACTTTCTGAGATAGCTTCAAACATACAGCTGCTATTTCATTTCTAAAATACTTAATTATACAGTAGATTACTCTGATATTATGCACAATTATTTTCTTGAGCTGCCAACCAAGTATATTRTAATTTATATCTTTAAAAGAATGACCCAGTGTCTGCTACCAATAACATGATAAGATGGGTCTGTGATTCTGTTCTTCCAAAAAGTAAGCTTTTATTTAGAAATTGTTTTAACAGGTACAGACACTATCATAGAATCTCTTTATGTATAGGAGACATCGGGGTGGGGGGAGTTGGTTTTACTGTTAATTTTTAGATAAAGACAAATCAAAAATGAATAAAAAGTTAAAAAAAGAGAGAGAGAGAGAGAGAGAGAGAGATAGTCTTCTTTAACCTCAGAGCATTGTTAGTCCAAACTGTTTTATGTATGTGACAGGAATAATAATAGATCCAAATCTGAAGAGCTCTGATGTCAGCTGACAATTGATTTCAGATGGTCTGAGATCACAACAAGTCTGTGAATGTTATATACAGCCTTTAATTTAGGATTTTATGAATCAGGCAGATGAGCTATTTTGTCCCCACTACATTACCATCATCACAGGAGTGTCCCCATATTGATAAGGAAGAGGCAAAGAATACCTTATTCAACTGGAAAAGAAGAATAAGTGTTTCAAGAACTGAGGGTTGGAATGAACTCAAAACTTCCAATTTGGGAAAATCTGAGGTTTCAAAATGTGGCTTTATTCAACACTGGAGTAGGACTACAGCAGTTTGAAATTTCAGTGAGAGAAAAAGAGACTGACTTGCTTGAAAATAGCTGACGGCACAGTTGTTTGGGAATCTGTTCAAGTAATATGTATGTGAAGTTCATGTCCTTTCTATGCCTGATGAAGAGCATGGACTAAGTTCCTAGGACTGGGTTATCTAGACAGTCACYTTCTTAGCTCAGTGAATATTTCACTTGTTTACAAGAACTTAGAAAAGAAAAGGAAATCAGCCCAGATCAACAAGTAGCTGGAGCATCTCAGTCTAGTTCAAAATGAGGATTTGAACTGGGCTCTTTGCTTCCTGAGGGGGAATGTTAGAGCTACAGGGCTCTTCTGAGTAACAAATGTCCCTGTCATTTATATCAAACTCCCACTCCTGCTTTAGTATGTATGAGCTATCAGAAAGCCAAGGAACCACAATGAAACTGCTCAAGCATTTTCATCAGCAAATGAGTCAGTCCAAGGGCACCTAAGATCTCTGTTCTTAACCACACACTCATTATTACTATGTCCAAATTTTTAAAAATGGTAGTGCAAAAATAATTATCATCATCATCATCATAAGGTGGGATCCAAAAGCATAAAATTAAGAACAGGTTTGCAAAACAGACACTAGGTTTTTTGTCTGATCATTTTAATTTCTGCYTGCCCACTTTTATACAGATTCACAACCTGGAAAGTGTTTTTGGATCCCATATTCCAGTTTCCTCTGCCTGGAGGAGAATGACATTTCCAGCTCTTTTATTTAAGCCACCAGTAAAGTTATCCTTTAATCAGCCTATGCCCAGCATTCCTTTGTGAACTTCCCTGATCCCACAGCCACACTCTTTTCCCATCTCAGGTGACACATCTCTTTCCTCTTGTAGCAGCTCCTACAGCTTTTTAGCTTTTTTAACTGGTCCAAGTAGGGAAACAAGTCATAGGAGAACACTTCTCCTATGACTCCTTCTAGATACCTTCTCTCCTCTTTCCCTGGTCTCCAGGATAAAGACCACAGAGAAAGCCAGCTCTATCAAACAGAGAGGAGGTGAGAGGAAAAAATGCAGCGGGCATCTTTTTGCACTGGAACCCCCACAAACATCCAGAAACACTACTTTCCGTTTCCCTGCACTCCCAGCTGCCTCTTTTTACGGTGGAGATTGTGGGTCATCAGGAAAATCTGCCAAAAAAGCATGTGATTTGCCAGAATATCATGATCTTTAGCACTGTAGTGATCAAGACATTGCCTTTATGGTTTTCATTCCTTTTGGGTTCAGTCTGGTGCAAGCAAGCCATGCAGACTAGCTCCTGCCTATGCCTTTCCTTCAGCTTTAACTCTTGACCAAACAGGAGCCTGTGTAACATGTTATGGAGAGCCTCAGAGATTGTTCCTTCAGCTCCTTAGCTGCGTGAGCAGCTATTAGGCTGCAGCTATCTGAGATGGTTTTTTCATGCCCTGTAACTACAGAGAAAATGGGAAAGTGGCAGAAGATTGGTGCATTTCCCTTAATCTGAAATACTACAATTGATGCAATGCTCTTCCCCATGGGACTGAAGTCTGGTGCTAGGGAACCTGGTCCAAGCTACCTTAACAAGCAATGACACAGATGGTGTCAGTGATCTTGCCATTGGTCAGGCTTTTGCTGAGAGGCACATTCCACATCAAGTCAAGAAACAACAATGGTAAATTATTCAGCATCTTCTCCAGAAGCCCTTGCTCTCAGAGGATAATCTTTAAAGAAAGACCGTTTGCACCCAGCTTACATTCTTCGTCACGACTTACTACGGGACCTTCAATCCTTACTCCAACAGTCTGTGCTAAGTAGAATATAAAGAGAAAATGAGTGTGCTGTCAAATGCAAGTTATAGATCCCTCCCAAGCCTGGATGGCAGTCACCTTATTAGAAGACTTAATTATATTTCCTGGAATTAGGCCAGACCAACCATTAGGGCTTAACATTTTCCAATCTTCTGAAATATGCCATGAGATCTTTCACAATCAAAGATACTTAATGAATGTCTTCTCAAAGCTCAAGAGTGCCAAAGTAGAGCCCAGTCAGGCTGTATCTGACCAGCATGGGTGGAGGTAGTGCTCTCACAAAGTTAGCAACATTCTTTTCTCTCTGTCTGAAAAGTAATGAAAGATTTCTCAGGTATCTTCTGGTTTTGCTACTGCATTGCCAGCACCGTACAAACTCACATGACAGAGGTGTACTGTGTAATGGATTATATGACCAAAAACAAGTGAGACAAACCAAGGCAGCTTCCTTGGAGGAGGCAAGAAATTTATGGTCTTGTTGACTACATCCAAGCCCTTAGAAAGCCAGACTAGCTGCATAATACAGAGTGATCACAGTGTTTGAGATGGCTGTTACTGCTGGGGAGGAACAGGCACCCATCATCTCCATCAACACTCCCATCCTTTATGTTCTCCTATAGCAGCAGTGTAGACCATCTGATTCGGTAAGACTCTTCCACTGGTTTTCCTTCTCCCCATTTCTGTGGCAAGAAGTACACTGGCCTTGATTCCTTCAATCTTTGGGATGGCAAAGTTTAGCTTTCCTACAATGTGAGCCAAATTACAGTGCGTATAGGCTGAACCAAGAGGTACTCCTAGCAGAATTCATCAGCACCTCTGACYCAAACTATCAGGTGCAGCCCATCAGCAGATCAGAGGCCAGACAGTGCACCAGCTGCACTGTGCACATGGGATCATGGAGCAGGAGGGAAGTCATGGAGATGAGTCTCAAAAGTATTTGAGGAAAGCCTATCGGAGGAGAGCTGTGAGGTACAAACCAACTATGGAAGGTTCATGCTCAATACATGAAATTTGAAAGGACTGTGATAGTGTTCTGAGCTGGTTTATTTTATTGACTGTAACTGCATAGCCTTAGGGCTGCTTTAAGGGTCATTCTGTTGTGGGAGCAACAGGGCCTGAAGTATCTGTTCTAATGCAGTGATCTGGCACAGCAATGGGAGGAATTCATTTTTGCGTGAATAAGACAACATTCTTTTGCCATGTTTTTTTAATCTGTTGAGTAAAGCTAAAAGGAGTACTTTATATGTGTAAAACTCTCCAAGTTGGAACACTGGCCCCCACCTACCAATCTTCTCTCAGTTTCTCTTTTATCTGATTCCAGCTGTGCTTTTGCTGCAGAAAACCTCAAATGATCCCCATTACTTGTGATGGGCTATCTAGTCAAATGACATGAATGGTGCTCTTAAAAATGTGTAAGCCTCTTTAGAAATATTTCTGGTGTCTTTATGAGTGTGAATGCACACCTAATCATGGCAACCATGAGATTACTGTCCAGCTTGCCCCATATTATGTTTCCACTACAGTGGGACTTGTAGAAGTTCAAAGTACTGAAACAAGACTGTCCTTTTACCACCTAAAAGTCTATGTCCTTGTGGATTTTAGCTATTTTATGATTGCAATGACTATATTCATTGCTGAAACACACTTAGGGAAGGATTCCATTGCCACTGCTGGTAGACAGATGTGGTAATCAGATAAAGCAGTTTTTAAAGTATAACTGCTCTGTGGCAACCTAGCTCCTTGCCATATGAGTACAAGGGGGGAAATTTTCCCTGGGGCAGATAAATAGCACCAAGAAGATGCACCATTTAAGTCTAGTCAGGCCCGTATGTAATACTGAAGTGAGGATGGAGASTTGCTGTTGGATCAACAGGAATTCTGTTTTCAAGACAACAAAAATATTCTTGTGCTTAGAGGTCAAGTGCACAACCTGGTCCTCCTGTACACTCTGTGACAGACTTTYTGAGGGACCTTCGGTAAGTTTTTTTAAGCCATATTTGTAGAGGAGGTGAGACACTTCATGACATACATACGTATTAACTTTAACCTCAGAAATTGCACTTCATGCTGATCTGCATCTTTAGGCTTCTAAATGGCTTTTGAAACCTTAATGTTTTGTGACTCTGTTCACCATCAGTTAAATGATGATGAACAATTTTCTCCCATCTTTTCTTGGTTAATAAGGCTATAAGCAAGTAAACTCATCTCTTTGGTATTCTGGGTTGGACTGAGACAAGTGGGTAAATTCTGCATGATGCAGCCTAATTCTGAATTACCCCCTTTACTTCCCTTCACCTTAAATTACACCAGTGTTTTTTAGAAACTTGCTTTTTRCTGAATCTTTGTCCATTTTTAGTTCAATAGTCTGAATTGGGGCCTCAGGAAACTAAATTAATAATAAAATTACCATGCTTGAATTAATTCATGAGCATTCTGTGGGCAGGGATTGAAAATTCTATAATTGCTTAGTATCACACAGTAACCAATAATAATAGTAATAGCAATTAAACATATGCCAGGTCAACAGATTCCAACAGAATAAGTGGCATGTGTGGATACTTGAATTTGCAATGCTTGGATTGGGTCTGTCAGCAGCTGTGCTCTAGAGAAAGGGATTTTCATTTGCTTGAGGAGGCATAAAAGGAACTTTTCTTTTCTTGTAAGGATGTTTGATATGAAGATCTCTTACATTGATAGAACTTGAGTGTCATTATGTGAGTTAAAAGAAAAAAGAAAATATCCTTAACTGAAATACTACAAAAAGCAGGATGGCATAGACCTGAGCATAGTACTCTGGCTGTATAAAGGAATCTTAAGTTTAAATTACATTTGCATCCACTTTAAGACCCTCATAAAGAAGATGACTGGAAATGACAGCTAACTACTCTGGTTTATAGTATATTACACCCATTTTGCCCAGGTGAAAATGACATCTGACAAGGCAATGACAACTCAGTGTCCACAGTGACAGAGAATCAGGCTGATGGTATCAAAATATTTCAGCATGCCGGTCTCCAGTGTGGCTGAGTTTTGAGCTGTGCCTGGCTGGAGACAGGAAGGAATCAAGGAGCATGTCTGCACTGTGTAATAGGGAGAGATGAAAAGATCCTTGAGGAACTGCCCCAGACACTAACTCCTACAGCAGATGCATTTTAGCTGCACTTTGGCTAGTTATCAAAGTTAAGAAGCAGACATAATTATACTAAGCACAGTGTCTGCTTCTAGAAACTGAGCTCTCTGTGATACGATGCTTATCTTTTTGTACAGTGCCACATCAAGCAGTAGAGACATATTTAGTACAGACWTATTCAAAGATGGCATTTTACATTGTTTGTAATGAAGGGACCTAGAGGCCAGGTAGGTCGTGCATCAAGTAGGAAATTTCTAACCTGTGGACAATGTTGAGGGCTTCTCTGTTTTTTAATTTGATTTGCTTCAGAATAAATGTCAATATTTTTGAGGATCCCTGAAAAAGTCTGCTTTAGCAAAAATTGGGAGCTAAATCAGTCGGAAGGGAAGGTGTAAAGAAGACAGAGCCAGACTGTTTTCAGTGGTGCCCAGGACAGGGCAAGGTGTAATGAGCATAAATTGAAGCACAGGAAGTTCTGTCTGAATCTGAGGGAAAAAAAATTACTGTGAGGGTGACTGAGCACTGGAACAGGTTGCCCAGAGAGATTGTGGAGTTTCCATCRCTGGAGACATTCAAAACCCATCTGGACATGGTCCTGGGCAGCCTGCTCTAGGTGACCCTGCTTGAGCAATGGGCTGGACTAGATGATCTATAAAGGTCCTTTCCAACTTCAGCTGTTTTGTGATTCTGTGATTCTGAGCTGATGACTTTGTGCAGCGAGCCAGAGAGAAATCATCTGTGATCAGTGGAAAATGGAAAATTTTAAAGCCTGCTACTGCTAGGACCTGCTTTCTGACAGGTTCTACCTTCCAGTAATTTCTCACTGTCCTCAAAACTTCAGAGCAATCCTGAGAATATTGCCTCTCACTTCATTGAGACAGGACCGGCCATTCTAAAAATAAGCAAAACTTTGATTTCAGTGATGCCAGAATGGTGATGGCACATGAACAGATTTTCTCCTGATCTTTTTTAATCACATCATTGACTCCCTGTTCTAAAGGAAAGATGCCACAGATAATCCCCCACAAAAGAAAATATCAAGAAAAAATATATTGAATGTTTTCAATATTCATAAGTGGATTTATTCACATTCAGTTCAATTTTGCCATGAAATTTGGATGAGTACATATTAGAACTGTGGGAACAATTGTATAGCGTTTTGTAAATATGGTTCAATACCTCAGTATAAAGAAGTTAAAACCTCAAAATTTCTGAGCAGCATAAGCCAATCCGCATGATCATCTCTAATTTGKATATATATTGTCAGTGCCTGCTGTCTTGAATCCCAAAGCCCCTCAAGTTACTAGAGTACTTCTGGGAGTTCTCCCATGTCTGTTATTTTCTTGAGCAGTTCAGGATTCCTAATCCTGGCTTTGATCATACGTATAATTCACCTTCAGTTTACATACTGGATAGAGAGAAAAGCAACTTGCCAGTCTGACAGATTTAACAACCAAAACAATGTCCCACTTATTCATGTGATATAAGTGTTTACTTTCAAGAGAGGAAAATCTACACATCACAATAATTATCCTCCCTGAGCAATGAAGCTTGAAAACATTCATTGCCAGTTTTTCACTTAAAGATACTGCTAGCTTTATTGACCTGATAACATTAATAGGGCCATAAAATTAAAGAAAAGACCAAAACCAGAGCTACAACTATAATTAAGGCAATGTTGCTCTTGTAAGATCAGAACATACTTTTATAGCTTGAAAATGAACTGTTATTTCACTTCTAAGTTAGCGTTTGTTAGCACCAGTATGAGTCCCTAAGTATCTGTCTCGCAACAAGAAAAGAAGCTTCAGAGTTGGAGATCAATTTCCCAGACAGACATAAATCTAAGCGATCAGAATGACTATTTCTTAGCAGGGCTTTTTTTTTTTTTATCTTATTTATGAACAATGGAAAATCACTGATAAGGATGGAAATCCACAGAGAAACTATTTTTAAGGAGAAGATATAGTTACTTGCCTTAGGTTCTTTATCTAATAATATTTTTTAACTACTGCACCTCCCTTTGTTGTTCATAATTTCCATTTTCTTTAATGCAAAGGAGGCAACTTTTAATGGAAAAATTGAAATTTTAGCTTGGAAAGGATAAATAAATGAATGGGCATAGCCACATAGCAAACTCCCATTTTTTGGATTTTTTCGATCCAAAACTCATGCTAAATAAAGATTCATGTCTCTGTGTTTTTCCTTTTTTTCCACTTCCCTATTCCAAGCAATTTCCATGCTAAGTACATGACATTTCATACCAGCTTTTGATAACTTTACTCAAAGACTCTTCAAAAAGTCTCACCACACATAGCAACACTGTTCAGCCAATAAGGCATTGTTCAGTAGTGAGTGAGGGGATCTTGACTGGACTCTTAAAAGAAAAGTTTCTGAAAGTATCCCAAACCTTCTGAAAAGTGAAACCCTGGGTTTTTATTAAAAACTTTTCAAAAACAATTTTTGTTTTAGTGTATATTATGAACCGAGCAAGCAAAGTTCTCCGCTGCTTTGGGGAACTCAGTCAGCTAGCTTGCATAACTCAAATACTTGGGAAGCCACAAATAATCCAAGACCATGCTCAGTCTGCAGAATATAGTAGAGGAAAAGACATCAGTCCAGAGTGTTTCAATACCATATGGCAAGTAGCATTTTCTGCTGGTATGCAGCACATTTTAACTCCAAGGAATTTGTAATTACATTCAACTAATTAGCTCCATTTTTTTTGTTTTTACCAGGCTGTCTTTTCTGTTAAAGGAAAAGGAAATTCAATCTCCATTCACTGTGATTATCATTTTTATTATGTATGTAATTGTTGGGAGAGGAAAAGGGATTTAAAAGGCTACCTAATACATATGCATGCAACATATATCAAGTGAAGGGAGGGAGAAGAAATGCCAAAGCCACTTTTGTTAAAATTCTCAGTTTCTGACAGATAAACGTCCAATTATCCCCTGCATTTTCTTTTAGGGTCATCAGAGGGCTAAGATACTTACAAAGATACCTGTTCCTTGAGAGTCAAGATACGACCATGGTTGTAAGCAGCCTCCTTCCCATCTGCTTTTCCACTGCTGTTGACAACATCCGAGCTCGCGCTGTTTGCATGTGTGCTGATGCTGACTGCTGTTCAGGTGCTATTTTTTTCCCCGTTGCACTGACAAGAGACACTCCTCTTCCCCCAAAGGATCACGGAGCAGCTGACCCGCCTGGCTTTCGTGTTCTAAGTGATGCATTGAGTATTTCAGTTATATTGATGGACCTCAAACTGGCCTGATGTTGTCTTTTCAAAATATGTTATTCAAAAATAAATTATCACTCAGACGAATCCCGTTGTGGGGTACAGTGTACCAGCTCCCTAGGTTTCCTAACATGAAGGGAAGGAAAGGTAATAAGGCAATTGGAAAAAGACCTCCACCAAGGCAGGGCACAGACACAGAGTTTATTATGGCCCACCTAAGTCTCTATTTCCTAGATTTAAACAAATCTTAAGTGAGGAAAAGAACCTTGTGGTCACTCTGTGGGACCGAATGCCAGGCATATTGAGGATTATAAACCAGAAACTCTGTGCAGTGCCACCACTACGGGAGAGAGGGCAGATGGCTTTCTGTCCCCTTGTCCATGGAGTTGCTTGATAGCGCACCTCTATGTTTCCCACCACAGAGTTGGATGATTTCTTAATTATCTACGGCAAGGTAAGGAATGCTCTGTCAGCCTTGGGACTGTGACATCTGCTTTTGCAGAATAAATATAGAATCCTGAATGTCAGACTTCCCTGGTAAGTACTAAGAAAATCAGTTTTATAGTGTGTGTGAGTTTATTCATTTTTGTTCTTTTATTCCTGCTTGTTATTGTTTCTCATGGATTAAGTCCAACGTGGCTCCTATTTTTGAAAACAATCAGTTCTGAGGAATAATGTTTCCAGTTTGGGCAGCCCTCTTACATGGAGAAAACTGAGGTTAGTGGCCTTTTGAACATCTCCTCCCATCTTGTCTCACCTAATTAAGGCACTTAAAAGTCAGACATTTACTGTTAAGATTGGTATCCTAGGCTCTCTTCATAATCAAGGCAGAGAAATAGGCAGCTGCAGAGGGCAATTCATCTATCTTATATTAGAGGCCTGCTTTCAGATGAAAGCAATCATCCTCTGAAATTGTCTACTTCTCTCCATTGACTATAAAGCTAGAGTGACAAGCTCCAATTTAAAAGCCTAACTATAAGACTAAGTTAGGGCAATGTCACCTATGTTAGAGGTCAATAATGCTTGTTCAGAATACCAGAACCATTGCTTTCAGACCTTTATGCTCTTAATAAGGCTGCCTTAACAATGCCTATCTTTCCTTGATCTTTCTGGTTTCCCTAGGAACCCAAGAGCAAATTATATAATATGGWTGATTAAGGGACCAGAATGACTGAGCCCAAGTGACAAGGCTAGAACAAGGAGATTGCTTTGAGATCTTGGGAAAAACTCAGGAGTGCTGAAAGTTTCTAAAACCCAGGACTGAAGACTTCGTTCATAACACTGAACAAAGGTCTGTGGTTACTGTCTGACCTGTCCAGCCCAGGTGGTACAACCCATCAGTGYGATGGGTGATGAGACCAGTAAACAAACCTCCTGAGAGGATCTTTTCTTGGATACAGACAGGTCAGCACCTGTCTGTGCTGTTTTCAAGCCCCACGTCAGTGTTTCTGCAATGGTTAACTGAACAGCCTGGCTTCTCTGCTTGTACAACTCTCACAGAGACCCAAGTCACCGAGGAAGGAAAAGAAAATCTAGTGTCATGTGGTAAAGCTGTGAAGGTACAGGTTGATTTTCACACCATACAAAAACATTTGCATATGTATTAATACCAATTTTTGAGTGATTCATAGGAGTTTCTGTACTTCAGGCTCGTCATTATCTCCCCTCAGCCATGAGCTGCAGAGTGCTTTTGGTGGCCGCCTGTCACAGAGCCCTGCCAGAAGAGAAGTGCTCTTTGGGGGATAATGATATCCTTTGGTTAATGGACACTGGATGTGATTTGGTACGCTTACTTAGCAGGCTGGAAACTGAGAAAGGAGTCTGTGCGTAGCTTGCTTAAACTACTTAACTGTCTTCATTTGACTCATTAAAATCTCCATAGACTGGCCTAAATCATAATCCCATTATGGTCAGCGGCAAAACTCCCACTGACTTCTATGGAATCTCTCTCTCCCTTTCAGTTTCACTCTCCACCACTCTTTCTCACCCGTATCCCACTCAGCACTCCTACACGCATGGAAACTCRGAGCAGAAAGCAGCAGGATCTTTTTCCCCTGTTCCTCCTCCACTTGATGGGATTCACAGATGGCTTTTCCTCTCCCTCCCTCCCTCCACAGTCCCAGCAGAGTACAAGGAGGATGAGGGCTGTATTCAGTCTGCCTGCTACGACACTTAAGATGGGCTGAGAGACYAGTTACAGCATCTAAGTTCAAAATGAACAAATCAGACCTTGCACTGCCCTGGGGCTGTCAGATCCTAATTCCCTATAGCATCACAGGAAAGAAATAGTCGTAACGCTGAATGGAGGCACCTCTTGCTGGTGGTCTGAGTATTACCTCTACCTTGCTCCATGGGCAATACAGGACGCCAGCCCTTAATAGCCAAGGGTTTGAATTGCTCATTTTTCATCTGAATTTAGACACTGTAATTGGAGATTCATTTTATATAGCAGCCAGAACAGGCAGTCAGARCACAGCCCTAAATCACAGTCTGAGTTGTTCATTGCTCTCTCGAGGTTATTGGATGCCRTAGCAGATGGCCTGAGGTATAGAGGAGGTATTCTGATGATACCCYGAGGGCCTCTGATAAAACTGACCTCTCTCCTACAGTTCATGAGTTCTTCCCATTAGTCACTTTAGCCAAAACAGGCATAGAACATGTCCCCCAAAATAGCAGCAACCGTGTTTGCACACTGCAAAATTTGCTTTCATTTATATAAGACCAAGAATTCAATTGAATATTGAAACAGTGAACCTAATGTGTGAACATGGTAAATAGTCTGGGTTTCACCAAGTAAGGAATGACCGGGGCTAAGAGAGGGGAGAAAAGAGGCCATCAGTGGTGGCCAGCATGGCGCATACTCCATATGCTGTGTGGCTAGGGAACCCCACTAAAAGTAGGACAGAGGGTTAGCCATGACTGGATTCAGTGGGGTACATCATAAGGGTGACAGCAGCCGTGACTTGGTTGGTATTGTTTGGGTGTCCTTTAAAATATCTGTTTCCTTATAGAATTCTGCTGCCAGCCCTTTATGCCATAAACTTTGCATATATTTAAAAGTTGTATTTAATGGGGTTTTCCTTGCCAGAAGTGGATTTAGTAAAGGTAGGTATTAATTCTTCTAGTAGCAGCACATGATTAGTGAATGATAATGAAGATATTTCCCAGCTCCTTTATTTCCAGTGTGGCCATGATCATCTCTATATCCTATGGAGTGTTGCACCGGCATATGATACCGCCTTTGAGTGTTTTATATGATAGACTCCCCATGACAATCAATTTCAAACTGCTGGCTGAGACTAAAATCTGGGTACAAACCATCTCCAAAGTCAATAGTGCTCTTAGGTCTACAATATTTAAGGATGAGTGCTTTACCAAAATGGAAGATACATCAAAACATGCACAGTGTTCTCTGTAACCTCACTCGAGGGCAGTCCATTAAACATGATTCCCTATCTCTGAAAAATACCCGTTTTCTGCAAATATTTCTTTATAAACTGTTTTTTAGTAGATGAATTATGGTTTTTATTGGTAACACTTTACCCTGCAAATGAAATTTGACAATAAAATGTTCAAACCTGTATAATGCAGGGATCAGCACCATGTAAAAGGTCAGAGAAACTAGATAGGCAGAGAGACAGACAGGTATCCTCACACTCAGTAAAGGCTGTGGCGCCGAGATCAACACGAGTGTTTGTTTAAAGGAAGTAGATACCATACAGAGAGCCAAATTCTGCTCACCTAGAAAAGCTTTTTTCACCACTGGGAATATTCACCTGATCCAGGTGAAATGGATTTGGTCTGAACAGTTTCATACTTCCTCAAAGTGTTGAATTAGAAGCTGATTAAAGCATGCATAAAAGAGTACATTCAGCAAATAATTAAGACTTAACAGGGGACTAGCTTTTATATGGCTGATTCCTCAGGCAAACCAAAGTTAAATGCACCAAGAAGCTATATGTTGATTTTAAGTACCAACTGCATGGAGGAATTATCTGTTTAAACAGAGGCTATTATTAACCTTAACTAGATCTAGAGCTTAGCTGACTGCTTTTTCTCAGCAGATGCTTGAATGTAGCCACAGACAGGCTGGATCTGATCTAGTTTCATTGTGCTGGATCCTTTCCACCCAAGATCCTGACTCTGACACTAGCCAATGCAGATGTTGGAGGAAGGGACAATTAGCCCATCAATAAGCAGATGTGGGATAACACGCCAGCCTGCGGTACACACAGCTCTGGTGTTAGAAGCATTCTTCTTCCTGTACGTGGACACTGCTGAGGGTGCTGCTTCTCAGGCCACATGCACCAGAAGATCCTGACTTCTGCACAGAGTCCTGTTTCAGAGTCTGGGGGTACACTCTTTTCTCCTGTTCCTCTGAGATCTGGGAGAGTTGCAGAGGATGGTAAATTGGATCAACCAGGAGATGGGCAAGATGTTGCATTCTGCTGACCTTTGCTACAAGGAAGATAATGAGCAGCAGAGAGGCAAGGTAAACAGCCTGGTGTAGCAACATATTAAACTGGATTAAACTGCAAGATTTGCCAGGATTCTTCATCCTCACCCTATGACAAACATGAAAAGACTTCACACAGCATTCTAAAACTTGATTTTCTTTTTTGCTTTACTAATAGAAGAAATAAATAGAACTACACAAAAACAATCAAACCTATAATCACTGTCAAATCTAACTTTTGGGCTCTTCTGGATTTGTCCTTCTGTTGCCATGGTTTGTCTTCTGAAGTAGAGCTAGCCCACTACTACAATAGAAACTTGTCCATTTCTTCCCTTCTTAAACCCAAAGAGTATTCCTCTCTTATCTAGGCTTTCTCTGTTTCTTTGGGAGACTCCTCTGTTTTCTAGAGTTCCTGCCCAACAACTAGCTTCATTATACTTGGGAATTTGCCATGCAGCCTACCCTTACCTCCTGCAGACGCTTGAAACACACTGGCTCTCCGGAGTTTTAGGCAGCCACATTAATACATATCAAAGATGCACATATCAAAGTACAGTCATCATGATCAATTGCTTCAGCTTGCCCGCCGCCCCCCCCTCCCCCCGCAGGGCAATTAGATCAGGAGGACTGCTGCACAAACATTTTTAGGATGATTCCAATACCAGAGCAGCTCAGTAATCTCCTCACAACTCTGGCATGTAGAAATATCATGAATCAAGTAGGCACATGCTAGAAATCTTTTCAACAAAGATAGAGCCACATAAAGGCACTTCATGTTGAATCACTTCTCATAGTAGCACCCAGAATATCCTGTGACTTCTTAAGGTCTTAAACCCTGTCACTTTACAGTTTATCTTGATTGTTAAAGTTAAGAATTATACCACAATTCCTTGAGCTGTGGGAGATGATTTTAACACTAGATATCCTTGCTTTTCAGCAGGCCCCAAAACATGATATATATTCTTAAAATATAGAAGGTTTTGCTCCCCGGATTGAATAATTTTTGCTGTATATACAACCAAAAACCTTCCAACAGTGCTGGGATAACAACATATATGGCTTATTTAGAATTATGTTTATGAATAAAAAAGGAACTGGTTGGTTGACTCCTCAGGATTGTTAGCTAAAAAATGATTGCTTATCTTTAACTGAAAAGTAGCAATGTTGTATCCCACCATGGCCCATTTCCAGCAGCAATAAACATTTTTCCTACTAGATTTTCAGCACAATTTTAAGGCATATGTTAAAATTTGAAAATCAAAAATATAATTAATTTTTCAGTTAATGTGTTCAATCTCTCCCACACATAGAATACTTAAATAAAATCAGTGAAATGAGCTACTGGTCAAGGCCTCAGATGAATATGCTTCACTGCTCATGTTCTTGCTGGACTGTAATTATTAAGATCTCCAGTTAGAAATAACAAACATTCTGAATTTTCTAAGTCTTTATCATTATCAAGGCTTTTACATACAGGAAAAAAATGTGTGGCAGTCTGCCAGAACTATCCAAGTTATAAACATATTAACTCTGGAAAATGGAATAAATATATCCCTACCTGTCATCTGTTTATCTATCTAAAACTAAATATAAGCATACCAAAGCAAAAGGGTAATACTTTCCACTTACAGACAAAAATTCTCCTGTCTATTTTCACAGAGTGGAAAAGAGCTTGGCAGAATAACTTTTCAGATTATTTTGCTTTGAAATATTTCTTTAGTTGTGCAGAGTGTTTTACAATGATTCATCCATAGGTTCCTCCATCCCTCCAGTGACATTCTGTCCTGATTTATGGAGAAATTAAATGAATTTTCTGAGGGATGCATACAGGTCAACCACAGAATTTGAAAGCAGATCTTACAGCTCTTTTGGCCCATGACATGTGCTAAAGTCAATAACTGGGTAATGTCAATGAGAAAATGATGTGCTGACATGATATATTCTGCCCCTTTAGTCCACCTGGGTGCATCCAGAACTGAATGGAGCACTCTGGATATCATATGAGAATCGTACCCCACCCCTGGTTATTAAATAATAGAATCATGGAATAATTTAGATTGGAAAGGTCCTCTGAAGATAATCTGGTCCAACCCCTGCTCAAAGCAGGGTCCTCATAGATCAGGTTGCTCAGAGCCTTGTCCAGTCAAGTTTTGAAAGTCTCTAAGGATGGAGATTCGAAAGCTTTCAGCCAACCCGTTCCAATGTTGGACCACCCACACTGTGATATTTTTATCTGTATATCCAATGAGAATTTTGTTGCAACTTGTGTCTGTTGGATCTCAACCGCTCTGCCTGCATGCACTTTAGCTTTAGCTTCCCACAGAYACCAAAGAAATCTGGTCCAGGTCAGGAGGACTGTGAACCAGTACACACGGTGGTAATACCTCTACCTGTATTACAGATGTAACTGGTGCACTGTAAAGGGACTTGTATGGGCAAAACGAGGACACAGCATGAGGTAAGGCCTATGCCTTCAATGTTCACTGTAAACAGAATATAGACCATGCTTTATAGAGACTAAATTGGATAGAGTTCGGTTTCATAGAGAATCTCAGTGCTCCATTATTAGCTTTCTTTCTAAATCAGAGCAAAAAATAACATTTTGAAATTTACTATGAAAAGGAATGGAGAACCAGGTCTGAGATGGTCTGCCTGGTGGGAGTCTCCAGAGCTTATAGAAAATAGAAKTCTAATTTACTGAGAAGATACAAGCCTGGAAACATTGATTTTCCAGCAGCTCACTGTGCAGCTGGTGAAGGGCCAGATGAGAGAAAATAACAGGTTTCAACTGCCTAGCAGGCAGGGTAGCATGGGACATCTCTGGTCAAAACCAAATGGTTCCCATGCAGCATTTCTCTGATGAACTGAAAAATTCCAGTAGGAAAGAAATAGGGATTTTTCCTGATTCACAGATTCACAGAATCAAATGGCTGGGAGGGATCTTCAGCTACATTACTATAGGTAGTGGGGCTCTAGATGGGAGCCTGAGTCTCCTCATGGAGAAAGGGAAGGACAGAGGCTCCTGTCTAAAACAGAGGCTCCTGTCTCCAAATCACACAAAATAAAATTGTTAAGATCAGAACTTTTCCCGACAGAAGTTTTATTCAGTAAAAACATCCTTTCAGATGCATGCAGTAAAAAATAATAACAGCCTGATCATGGCTCTCCATCTAGATTCAGTTCCAGATCTGAGACTGACTCAGCTCAGAACCTTTAATTATGCTCTGAATGGTTTCTTTGAGATTCACCTGACAAACCTTGGCTTTGACTCTCCTCTCCCTACAGAAACAGGATTCCCATCAATAGTCATTTTTTACCTATAATCAATGCCAGATATTAGTGAGGAGAGTCATCAGGAAACATCCAGAATGGATATTTTGCTTTAGGGGCATTACACCAGCTGGAAGCTTTGCCTCAGTGTATCCACAGCACCATGTGCATTATATTGCAACCTGCTATTGTATTCCAAATGTGAATCTAAAAAATTGGGACTGCTTATTGGAGGCTACTGACCTCTCCAAAGTACAAAAATGTACAGGCATAAAACTGGCTGAAAAGTCAGGCCTAAATATTCTAAGAGAAAAAAAAATTATTCATATGCATTTTTATTAACTATCATCAGACCTCTACTACAGTAGGCAGGTACTACTATATGTTTACTAAGATGCAGCCATGGCTCCAAAAAGCTTACATCCTAGACAAGGTTACAGTGAAGCAGAGAAAGAAGCACACTGAGTGACTTGTCCAGACCTAAATTTGAGGACATGTCTTGTTCTCAAGAACCAGTTCTAAAGAAATAACCTATAGTTATGGGAACACATTAACGTAGCTGACTGGTAATAACCTATATATATATTTTTCCTCATAGATAAAAAAATAAGAACTGGGCTTACTATTTCCAAGTATGTGATGTCTTCAACATCGCACAAAATCTGAGTTGAGGAATATCGAAGTCAGATTAATGGGCTGAGCATGCAAAAGTCTTGATCAGATAGAAGGGAGGTTTATAAATTCTAGGAGACCACACACAAAGTCTGCATGTGTGTGTACACAAAAAAAGACATCTTTAACAAATCCTGCAGACAAGTGGAATTTTAAGATTGCATTATGAAAAAAATGAATTGAAAAGACGGTTGTCCCTCTTCTGAAAATATGTTAAAAAACAGCTTCCATAAAAATGAAGACTTACAGTGTCTAGAAGACTTTAATGATAGCCAAGGCTTGGAAAGTGTCATTGCCTTCAGGATTCACAGCCTTCCCTGGAAGAAAGGACTGTTTTTAGCTCTGTGGTAATTGCAGGATGTCTTCCCACTCTGGAGTGAAGGTGATTATCTCCAAACATAGGATAAGTTGACTATCCCCAGACAAATAATAAGACATTATCTTTTTCTTCCAGGCAGCTAATTAAACAGGCTCAAGCTGTACCAATGTATGTACTGTAATTTCTACATTATCGTAGCTACAAAAATTAGTGTCAGGTACCAAAAAGCAGAAGGAATAAAGAATGCATTGTTGAAAGATAATGAGGTAATTATTACTTAAATATCTAGAAAAATGTATTATATTTGCATTGTAAATAGCTCACTTATTGACTATCTATTTCTCTCACAGATTTTTATCAGCATTTCTCTTTCTGTCACTATTTCTTCTTCTCTCTGGCTTGCTCTGTGCCCTTAGACCCTAAACCTTTCAACAAGTTGGAAATGCAAAGTCAGTGAGTGCTTTTCCAAATGACTTCCAAAGCCTCTCCATGCATTTACAAGTCAAAGACTGAATGCYGAAATTTGATTTCTAGCCCCTCAGAACACCCCTGTCTCCTGGAATGCATTGCCAGGATTCCTTAGCAGAGTGCAGTGGATTTACCCATCCTTAAAAAGAGAATGAAGTTGAAGAACGAATAAACATAAATCTAAATACCCAAAGGCACTCTGGGTAATGGTCCGTATCACTGTTCCCCGTCAGATGGAATGGCTTTTGGAGGGAATAGGCCTCTCCTCTACCTTTCTTTAAAAATGAATCAGTGGCTAAGACAGCTTTGACCCTGCTTTACGGTCCCTGATTGCACTTTCCTCAGCCAAACCATYACTTCTTCCTGTCCTATCTGTGAAAGACTACATGGCAAAGCTGGGCAAGGAGCAGCAGTCCACACAGTCCTATCGATGCATTTGGCACACTGACATTCAAACAGTTTTGCCAGAAATACCACTAYGCGCTTCCCCCCTACTACCTACAGTTGTGTTCGTAAACCTGCCTCTGCAGTACCTTGCAAAGATAGCAAAGATGAGTCCATGCAATTAACATATTTTCTCACTCATTCAAAAGGGTGATCATGGGCTCCTGGTGGGCTCCAATGGCCTCAGCAGAAGCCAGTCATTATTTCAGGGCTTCTTCCGCAAACCACCTGCAGTCAGCTTTATGGGTTACCTTGCACATAATAAACAACAATAACCAGACAGGAGGCTTGCCAGCATCTAACTGATCAGTTGCTGACCTGAGACAATTAACAATAATTTTTAGAGAATAACAGCAATCTGTTTCTGTATCTGTATCAGTTTCCAAATTCAACTGGTCTAGTGCTAAAGCTTTCAGACAGTCTCCCCATGGAAACATGTGGAAGATTCTTGGGGTCATCCCCAGTTTTCCAGACAACACAATTCCTCTAGACTTTCTATTTCTTTTGCTTCAGCAATCCCACTGTAGGCATCATTCATTTCCAGTCTACTGCGAGTGCTTTGTTCTCATCCTATGCACTCAACAAGCTCTTCATATTTCAGAAATACCTTTGAGCGTCTCTCAGTCTATGTTGTTGCATGGGCCTCTTCCCGTGAATGACACTGTAGATGTAGATCTGAAGGGTGCCACAAATATAAACATTTGGGAAATCAGTGACAGGCCTGCATAGGTGCGAGTATGTGCTGAAAGTATAGCTGTTCCCACAGGCCAGCTCCCCGGTTTAAGTCAATGAAGTTCCATTACCTTTGATGGAACTATGTAAATTCACACCCATGCTATCAGTGGAAAGTTAATGTGTCCCAACTCAATACAAAAACAATGCCATCTTTTATATGTTTTGGAGTCTGGAACTGCAACTGAGCACATTAAAGGGATGACTGTGACTGTTATGTCATGTGATAAAAAGCTCGCCTGCACACACACAAAGGAACCCAGAAGAACAACAGCAGGTGCAGGAACCTGAATAATACCCTGACCCTGCTACAACCAGGACCATAGCAGGAGAGTGACCAACCCATGAAAGGCCCATCTCCACACACACTAGGGACCACACAGAGACAATGGCAGGTAGGGAAACCCCAATAACCCAGTCAGAGAAAAGAGCTCCTGTCCCAGTTACTCTCAGGGCTAGCCCAGGAGAGCCATTGACCCCATTGCCCAGGTGTGAAACCCTTCAAGATGAGTCAACAGGAGCAGTTTTCTGCAGCACCTTTGGATGGGGAGGTGGTTTAATGCCTAAGGGTATGAGACATATCATGGGATGCAGGGGAAGAACATTTCGGGATTGCACAAGACTTAATATGAAATGTTTAAGGGAGGAAACAAAGGTGGGCAAAGGGAGGGATCAGTATGGTTTGGGGAGAAACAAACATGGCAAACTAGAGGAATAAAGAGAATAAGAGGGTGTCACCTGCAAACAGGCCTGGTCAGTACACTTGTCTGGCTGTACCCTGTGCCAGATCAGCACGGTCTGTCCTGTCTTCTCATTAAATTCCATTTCTAACAATTTTCCTGGGTATGGAGCACTCTATTCTGTGTGCATGTGTGTGTATGGAGCTCTAAGTGTCAGCACTTAGAGTGGGAGCATGAGACATAGGGGCCCATGTGCCTGTGGTACAAGCAACGGGAGCAAGTCAGCGTGCAATCGCTAGCAAACATCAAGCCAGACCAGCCAGTGAGCAGGTGAAGTGGCCTGGGAACCACGTATGTGTGTGTGTCTCTAGGGGTGAGACAGCAGAGGCAGTTGGCTACCAGAGGCACCAGAGGGTCCAGGCCAACTGCCCGCGAGAGCATGGGTCTGGGGCTGACTGTGACCCACCTGTATGTGTGTGCCTGTGTGTGCATGTGTCTCTGGGAGCGGGGCACATGGGGACAGCGAGGATACAGGACCAGACGCTGGATGGTCTCTGTGTCCAAGCCCCATTATTGGAGGGATCAACAGTGTGTGTGTGTGTGTGTGTGTGTGTGTGTGTTGGTGTGTGTGTGTGTGTTGGTGGGTGTGTGTGTTGGTGTATGTAAGGCGGTCTGTACCAGCAGCTGGAGTGGGGCTGCGTGCTTCAGGAGCTCATATGCCCAGGTGCCAGCAACTGGGGACACTGGGGATCCAGGGGCAGCTACTGGATGGATGAGTGTCTAAGCCCAGCTGCTGGAGGGACCCAGATTGCACATAGATATAGCTAGATATAGATATAGATATTCCCAGTAACAGACCTTCATCCCAATCAGGAGAAGGACAAGTTGAGACTGTAGGTGTTGTCTCTGAGTGAGTGCTGAGAGTGTCTGCCTGTGCTGATCCGTGCAGCCAACCATATGCATATGTATGTGTGTTGTACATGTGTGTGTGCCTGCTGGGAATACATGCTCAGCCTCTCTGGTTGGAGTAGGGGGCAGGGAGCAGCAGCAGCCTTGCCTCAAGCAGGCTACTGTATTTGGCAACTCCCTAATACTGACCAATTAAAACAACAGTAAGTATTGAAAATGCTTTTTTTTTTTTTTTTGCTAGTAATTACTGTTGTAGCATTAACTTAATTTCCCCCTCACCATGGTAAGTCATTCAATTCTCAGTTCCCTTGAACAAGAAAATCATATTTGGAAATATTTTGTCTGATGCCTCATCTTGATGCATAGAAGCAGCTTCTCATTTTGTGGTTATGATGTCAATTAAACGAATATAATGAAAATGCTTATGAAAGCAATGAGTGAACATATTTAACTCTTACTTCAAATTGAGGTTTAAAATTATTTGAATATCTATGTGTTTTTTTTTAACCTTGTAGAAGCATAAATTGCTACATAAGGTACAAGACCAGAAAAATTAGTCCAAATGCCCTTCTCCTCAGAGGGTGGTTTCCATGCCAACCTCCAACTTTTTATTACTGGATAGTTTGGCTGTATAACTGTTAAAAAAGTTGTGAGGTCTAATTTTTATAATGGAAAAGTATTCTTTCTCCTCGTATTGTAAAATTGCTGAACCACTATTGAGTATATTTTCAGAAATAAGGCCGCTCTTGGACAGAGCCTAGACAATTTCAGCTTCAGAAAGTTGTGGAATGGAAACTATCATGCAATCTCAGCTATAATAGGCACCACTATTCTCTCTATAACTGCATCCTAATTGGCTTTGCCATGTCCAGTAGGAGTTAGATATTGTTAGATCCTGCAAAGAAGATTTATAAAGAGGACAAGGGGGCCTAACTACCACGTCATGTCCCAAATCCACAAAGGTACTGTGGTGTCCAGTCCCCACTGTACTTGTTGGGAATTAGATGATTAAATTGTTTCATGAATCATGTACTTAAATCTAAAATTTAGATGATCAAAAGTCTCATGTAGCTCTTGAAGTCTCTACATTTCTGTAAGTCTAGTGGGCTCCTAGTTAGAAGGAACAATTTGAAAACAGACGTCTCGTATCAGTACTTTCTCTATCAAGAACTAATACTTTCTGTAGTGGCTTGATGTTTCTTGCTAAAGACGCTGTGAATTCTCTAAGCAAAGTAAGCAAAGCAGAAGACATGAAGCTAAGTCTTTTACACACCAGTGGAATGATGAAACCACAGAGCTGCTGTGCTTTGGTGGATTCAGAGGGAAGGAAAAAAATTGTTTTGAGAGTTCATGTTCAGCAAGAAGTTTCCAATATATCAGAAACTCCTAAACCTGATAAGTTACTTAATGAGAAGTGGTTGGGGCAGATAACCAGGTTATCAAGCCCATCATCTTGAAAAGGAAAAGGGGAATTTAGATATGAAAAAATGAAAAAAGAAAAAATTGAAAGTGTTTTTTATAGGACAGTCTGGGCCATAGAGATGTCTGTGAAGGGGTTGAGTTCACCCCAGCCATCATGAGTGAATTCCTCTCTGCATTGCACAGGCAGCTGAAGTAAACGTATTGGCATCATTACTACCCATAGGTAGCCTTTGCATTGCTAAGACTCGATCAATCCTCTGAATCTAGCTGTGTCACTTCTCTGAATCTGGCTATGTTTGGGGAATTTATCATTCTTTTTTTTTTTTCTCTGTTGAAAAACAGCTTCTTGTTCAAAAATATAAACTTCTCCTCAGCAATAGATACACACGTATTGAAATGGATGAAATTTCTGGTCCAAATGAAAAAGACAGCTCCACCACACCAGCACAGAAAATAGTTTGGACTTGGGGTACTCACCTGATGCAGAACAAGATATGCCCTGAGACTGCAAAACACTCCTGAAGCAGAGAGGAAACTCCAGTTCTTCTCTAGTTATAAATCATGGAAGATATATTCAAACTGTTGCCATATGAACCCCTTAGAAACTTCTTAAATCCATTTTTTTTGTTTGTGTTTAAAGTGATAGAATTCTTTAAGTCTGAACTGCATTATTCCACTCTATGCTCTCTTTCTTCTCTTCAGATCCTCAGCATCACAGTCTCATCCATCCATAACTGACTACCATAGCAAAAAGCCTCTGGTTTTGTCCCGAGTTGCACTGCTTGGAAAGTCTTGCTACTTTTCTCCAGTTCACTGATTTCTTTTCAAATCCAAATCTCGTGTTAAAATTTCCTCCCTCTTTATGATCTGACCCCTCTCTTCTGTCCCCATATGCCCTCCACTTTTGTTGAGACAATTTTGTGCTCAGAATTATTTAATTTGGTTATTGACTGTTCATGGAACACTGAAGCTTTGTGATTAATTGATCACACTGTGTATCCCTGCTGACAAGCACTTCTGTGCTATGCAGAGCTGGGATTTCTGTTTTCCTCACTTTAAAAGATGATACATAAAACCAGAACCACTCAGTGTTCCTGTTTAACATATCCATAGATTTTATTTCAAATAGTCAGTGTTTCACCTGCATTTAAGTCGGACAACATTTCAAAATCTACTTGCCAGGTTCAAGTGCTCTTCAGCCTCTTATGTTCCTCCTCAACAGTCAAGTATTGTATTAGGACACAAAGCTACCAATGGTTTAAAGAGCCATATGGCAACCATGTGGCAGTCCTATAACAAAAGAAAGGATTCCTCCAAAAGAAATGGCGCTCGAAGCATTCAGCAGCTTGCCTGTGTGAAACCATTGCTGGTTGGCACCCCTTGCCCAAAGAAACTGGCATGCCACGCTGTGTGCCGGCATCATGCCATCCTAGCAGATGGGCATAAGCGTAAGCAGCCAAGAGACCATATATGAACATCAAATGTGTTTTCTAAGAGCATAGTTCATAGCCAAGAATATTTCAATGGTTAGCTGCTTTGTCAGTGTAGTCAAGGAGAAAAGCAAGCCAAGGAGAGTGAAGGATCCTCAAAAACCCACCCATTCTATAATTGACAAAATTCAGAGGGCGTCACTGACTAAAGTTCAAAGCGCTCTTTGTATCCAAGTACAAGAATTTGATTGTTGGTGAAACTGTAGAAAACTTTTTAGTTATCCTATGCTGATTTGAGAATGGACTCTCATAAAAGTCAAAGAGCCTAGACACGGGAGGTAGTAAATTCCCACTTCCACACAGGTTACGGGTATAACTCACCTCAAGTGGAAGGATACCACTGTTAAGGCACCACACAGGCCAGCGGCTCCCGGGGACTGGTGTCGGCAGGGGCTGCCCATGGTGGCAGGGCCAGGCCTTGCAGCCAGGACCTGTCCCACCACCCCACGAGGGGGCAGCCCCAGCCCCAGGCATCGGGCAAGTTTGTGGTGACAGGGCAGGTCCAAGGTCAAGGTGGTAAGTCGATTAGTGCCCTCAAGACCCTGACAATAAGCTTTCTCCCTGCAGTTTGCCACAACTTTGAATGCAACTGTTCCTAGAAAAACTAAAATGAGATTGAATTATTATTGGTGTCGTGAATCATATTGTTAAGGGAGCAATTGCAGTTTTGTGTGTAAAAGAAGCTCAGCTGTAGTATAAATTACAAGAAGTGTTTTCATAAAAATTATCCACTGAAAGTTTAGTCTGTTAAAAAGAGTCAACAAAAGAAATTTATCCTTTCGTTTGTGCAACTCTATCTGTAAAAGTTTGAAATAGGATCAAAATTTGAAACCATTTCAACAATGCAGAAAGAAGGGAAGGAAGGAAAGGGGAAATCAAGAAGAATTCCACTTGTATTAAGAAATGAGGAGTTCAGCTATAATTCTAAAGGTTTACCAGAACCCCAAATGATTTATAGTTCTTTCATTCACTGTTAAAAAAATGGAACTAAAATAGCCTACAACTGTAAAATACTCTTGACTGAATACATTTACAAAGAACTAAAAGGCAATTTCATCCTCTCTTTAGTTCTTCTAGGATTTCATCCCCAAAACTGATGTTGAAAAAACAGGGGCTACACCTTATTCAGGTAGAGAAAGAGCAGGATTTATCTAGTGTAAAATAACCATCCCTCAGCAGTCAATCAAAGAAGTACATATCAGAAGCCTGATCCCAACCCAACCTGACCTGCAGGTGACCACCCGGCCCAGCCTCAGCCTGGCCCCGTCCACATGAACCAGATAAAGCTGTGGTTTAGTAATCATCGCAGGATAAATGCGGCCATTACCCCATTAGAGTTGTTGCAACTCACTGCGGAGCTCTGCTTCTCTCACGAGAGTAAGACCTTGATTCAGGGGAAAAAAAAAAAAAAACAGGCAAGTATATGGTTCAAGCATCCTATTAAACTCAACAAGATAAATCATGTCTTCATACACTTAAGTGCTTTGCTGAATCAGGGCTTGAGTGCATATGATCAGTATCATTGTTCACAGGAGTATTGTAAAGATGTAAAAGGCTGGGCTGTATACTGAACGGGAAAGTGAAGCAAGAAATATGAAAAGGGGGGGGGGGGTATTTTTTCTTCCGTGATGACACTGTACTGGTGTAAGCAGGACCGCAGCTGACAGACCTCTGAGGTGGAATGCAGATTGTGCACCCATGCCTGAAATCCTTGCTTTGTGTTGTTTTAGGTAATATATACCTGTGCCGGSGAGCATTATTGCTCTTTTGATTCTGTTCCGTCTATTCCATGGTTCCCCGCATGACATGTAAGTTGCTCTCAGAATGCTATTACTTTGGGTACGTGTGGAGAGAGAAAAGACAAAAACTGCTAGGCTGTTAGTAGCACCTATCTTTGACAAGTAAAACCAGTGTTCAGCTTTAAAACCCAAACTAGATTCCTAGTTTATTATAGACTCCTGCTTTTTTTTTTCTTATTGTTGTTCAAAATCTTTTAAGGTGTATTGTAAATACATTTAGTTTGTATCTTGTAACCAAGCACTCCAAATCACACCAACGAAAATTGAAGGGTACACAACAAGGATCTCTATACTACTTTCCTCAAGCACGCTAGCAGGAAAGCCATCATGGTGTAGTGGCTGAACATGTTCACTCCTATCTGTAGTTAGCCAGACATTATGCCCATCCTGTTACACAAACTGGGCACAACTGTGACCTGCAGTCTGCATTATTTCAGCTCATTGTATCACAGAACAAAATCACACGTCAGAAGAATTTTCTATGGGTACAAAACAGTTCTTTGGCTTAGCAACAGCAAACATCTTGAAAAAAATTAACTATTGATCCCCCTTTCTGCACCAATTTCTAAATTCAAGTTCCGTCTCAGGTTTCAGAGACCTGGATGCAACTTGTGAGTTAGCTTCTCCAGTGTACACCCATGACCACCCATAAAGTGCCCACGTTCCAATAGCAAAAGACTTAGAAGAAAACCATTTTCTGATGGAGTATTTCTCTACTAGAAAATATTGTTCCTTTATTTTTGAAAAAAAATTAAATGAGGCATCTCAGCCAAGTCAAAACATTGCATTTGGACATTTTCTGATTAGAATCCATGGATGTTTTGTTTACTGTATTTTGTAATTTAGACTTCATTTTAAATAGTCTTACAAACTAAAAAGACAAAATCAAACTCTAAAAGAAACATTTTGATTTTTATACACATGAAAAATTTTTAAACAGAAAAATTTGTTACGCAACAAAATGTCCAACTCTACCACCAGGTCTATGTTTAAGAGGGGTCTCTAACCCGCTCTGTTCAGAAGGTTAGTAACATTCCTCTCATAGGAGTTACCCCCTCCATTATTCTATCGAACTTTTTGCCCCAAAAGAAAAATCACTACAAAATTGACCGTTCTGAGTTAAAGAACACAGTCTTTTGCCTTTTCTCTGAGTTTCCACAGAAATGTACATTTACAGAAATGAACATGGCAAACAGTCTATAAATTAAGCAAAATATTTCTCCTACAGGATGAGAAGGAGAAGAAAAATGATTTTTGGTAACTGTAAATACTTGGAAAAACTCAGATATTCAATTCATAGACCATACAGTTACATATGTTTGTGCACTGATGCTACCTATATATGTTTAAAGTTATCCAGCGTGATTAATAAATTCTCAGTAGACCAAATTCAAGCCTGGAGTTGCTGCTCAGCTAAATTCATTAAGTTTTCCAGCTCTAAACTTGTCTTCTTTATTCTTACTCCTGAGGTATTCCAGGAGCATAAAACAACTCTGCTCCTAAATGCTTTCATTTAAATTCTGCTCCTGCTGGATCCTTTCACCACTCTAGAAAGAAAAGATAACTTTTCCCTTTCCACACACTTCAATCAGACGATAAAGAGCAGATCACCTGCTTTATCTCATACTTTCCTTTTTTCATTCCTGCTTTTAGATGAACAGCTATTGACTATACTCAAAAGCAATTTAAACAACAATAGAGTATTTAGGAACTTCGTCTTGAGGTCAACAGAGAATTCAAAAATCACCCTATGAGACAATTTCCTTAGGTTTTCTGAGTATTTTCACTTGCTCTGAAATTTTCCACATGCCAGTAAAGCTGATTTGCCATTAATTCAGTGAATAGTATGTTCTGAATGCAATCATTTGCTAAACTTTACGTCTTTAATTGTCCAAAGTAATCCCAATACTCCCAAAGGGCATGAATTATTTGATTAGAGTAGTTAATGCTATTTTTATCACAAATACATTCTACCTATCAACATCAATATTGTTATTAATGCTATTGTTAACATCATTAAGAAAAAAAGCTAAAGCACTACAACTGATAAGTTGTGATAAAACCACACTGCCACTGGAAAGTCTCACTGGTCTGTAGAAAATAATACATCCATCAGAAACCACAAAATCCAAACACAGTCCTTCCATAAAACTACAGTTCATAATTTCATCAATAAATGTCTAATGTTAATTGGTGAATGTCTGTGCAGCATCCTGGAAAGATTAATTTTTATTATAAAAAATTGCTCAGAGCAACAAAGAAAATACATATGGAAAATGCCCTCATAACGTGTCATGTCCATCCCCCTGCCCCAAAATGGGGGCAATTCCTACACCATTCCTGACACTTGGTTATCTGAATTGTTGTCCAACCTGCATGTAAAGGCCTCCAAAGATGGCAGTGCCACTAGCTCTGCCTGTTGTGTCAGGTGTCACCTGATTGCATTTTTTCGTKCATGTAGATAAATGTTATAACCTGGGCAAAGAAAGTTGCATTGGGTTTGGTGTTGATTACGTAAGGTTCTGAGGAGAGGTAGTCTTTCTTGGTGAAAGAGCTTTGACTGCTCTGACTGAATTTTGTCTTAGCTAAGTCATCCCCTGGGAACCCAGCACCAGATTCTTTATCCTACCAYGAATCTTCCTGTATCTTCTTCTCACATCAGAATTTTACAAGCTGGTTACAGAGGCTGTTTCCCAACATATTCTCACAGCTCTGTTCTATTTGACTGAATACATCCAGGTTTTCAATTAACAATTTGGGTATACCAGACTCCAGATATAAATTAGCTAGATTCCCACTCATGTGAATCAGCCTAGAGCCATTGCCTTGAGTGTAAACAACCCCCTTTGCTCCAAGCTTTGGACATTTATCTTCAAAGGGACTGAACTGCCCAGACTAGCAAGCTGATGAAGCAGAGGCAAAAAGGATACATCAACTCATATCAATGTACCTGCTTTTTGTGGTTGCACCTTTCCTCCAGCTGGCTTATTTTAGAGCCCTTTTTCCTGCCTCCTAGTTGTTCCTTTTTAACATCCACTTTTTTTCTCCCAGTCATTGCTGGTTATATATAGACAGAGAGGTCAAACTACAGGTGCACTTGCTTCACAAGCATTGTAGTTAGTTAATTCCAAATGTCTCCATGCTTCACTTGGTGCCAAGTGGCCCATTCTATGAGGTTTTACAAATATGCTACAAAGGCAAGTTCCAGATAAGTTGGCAATTCTGGAGACTGATAATAAAAGTCTTACATGAGGTCTTTGAAATTAGAACACTATTTCTGAACAACTCTGCTGGCTCACTGCCACCAGTGATAGAGGTGATTAAGGATGTTACTCTACCAAGTGATATAATATATAACTTATTTTGAAAGTCTCAGCATTTTGTCTCCACGGTCTTACCTGTTTTCAGCAAAAGTAGGTCCTGGTGATAATTTGCTAATCAGTAAATCAAGACAACTGATGACGGAAGACAACAGAAGATGTTATATCCAGGGTGGTAAATGCTATTGTTTTACTTACTGTTTTGATCACTTAAATTTTGGATGGTGTCTTAGTGTTCTTTGCAATGACTGTTCCCAGCCTAAAAAAGAGATGCACAAAAGTATCTTCCTAAGTCTAGTGATTAATATGTCCTAATTAAAATATTGGACACTACCATAAAATAAAGAAATTAAATTAGATGAACTGGAAAATGAATAAGGAAAATGAAAAGCCAGTTAGACATACACAAGTTCATGGAACAAGATAGGATACATCCCTGATGTTGTTGAAGGACCTGGCAGATGTCATTGCAAGGCCAATCTCCATCATCTTTTAAAGGTCATGGCAAACAGGTGAGGTTCCAAAGGCCTGAAAAAAAAGGCAAATGTCACACTCATCTTCAAGAAAAGCAAAACAGGGGAGCCAGGGAACTACAGGCTGGTCAGCCTCACCTCGGTCCCTAGGAAGGTGGTGGAACAAATCCACTTAGAAGTCATTTCTAAAAACATGAAAGGATGGAGAACAGCAAACATGGGTTTACCAAAGTCAAATATGTCCTACCACCTCATTGATTTCTATAATGAGGTGACTGGTGTTGTGGACAAGGGGAGGGCAGTGGATGTTGTACACTTTGATTTTAGCAAGGCCTTTGACACACTTTCCCACAGTCTTCTTATCACCAAACTGGTGAAGTATAGGCTGGGTAGCTGGACAATAGGGGCCATGGAAAATTGGCTGGACTGTCAGGTTCAAAGAGTCGTAATCAATGCAAAAAATGCAAAGTCCAGCTGGCAGGGAGTTGCTAGTGGGGTCCCTCAGGGATCAGTACTGGAACCAATACTGTGTAATGCCTTCATTAATGACATGGATAATGGGACAGTGCACTCTCAGCAAGTTTGAGGATGACAGAAAACTGAGGAGAGAGGTCAGTATACTGGAGAACAGGGCTGCTATTCAGAGGTATCCGGACAGGCTGGAGAAATGGGCTAACAGGAACCTCATGAAGGTCAAGAAGAAGAAATGCAAGGTCTTGCATCCAGGATGGAATCACCCCATGCAACAGAACAGGCTGGAGGCCAACCGTCTAGGAAGCAGCTCTGCAGAGAAGAACCTGGTGGCCCAGGTGGATAAGAAGTTGAGCATGAGTCAGCAATGCACCTTTGCAGCAAAAAAGGCTAACAGCTTCCTGGGCTGCATTAGCAGGGATGTAACCAGCAGGTCCAGGCAAGTGAACTTTCAGGAGAAAGCTCTATTCAGCACTTGTGCATCTGGAGCAGTGTCCACTTTTGAGCTTCCCAGTACAAGAGACATTGATATACTGGAGCAAGTCAAGCCTCCACTCCCTGCCATCAAGCTGGTCAGGGGGCTGGAGCAAACAACACATGATGAAAGGCTGAGAGTAGGTACTGGTGATAATCTACTAAGCAGGGTTTTTTCAGCCTGGAGTACCCCCTGGCTCAGGGGACATTTTATTGCTGTCTGCATCTACTGATCAGAGGCTACAGGAAAGACTAAGCCAGACTCTTCTCAGAAGTGTGCAGCGATAGGATGAAAGGCAATGGACACAGGCTAGAACATGGGAAATTCCTATTAGATACTGCGAAAAGTTTCTTTACCATAAGGGTGGTCAAGTACTGGCGTAAGTTGCTCAGAGCGACTGTRGAATATCCATCCTTGGGGATGTTCAAATGTCGATGGGACATGGCCCTGAGCAACTTCATCTAATTAGACCTCCTTTGAGCAGAACCTCCAGAGGTGTCTTCCAACTTAAAATATTCTGTGATTCTATTATAAAATCTCTTGCCGTAAGCAGCTACTTTGCCTGTGCCTTCAGCCAAAACTGATTCCAAACTTGAATTTAGGGCTGATGACACATATCATGCAGATCTTTTGAAGACAAAGGGAGCAGGGAGAAGAAACAAATACACTTTAACAGGAATTAATGCTGGTAGAAATGAAAACTGTACCACTGCAGGTCTATATCCAAACTGTATTCAATAATTTCTTTTAAAAGTAGAGAAATAAGTAGATCTGCCATTTTATTCAACAAATATCTTACAAATACTAATAAAAAACCCTGACATTTAGTAATTCCTTTGATGGTAGTTGCAAGATGAGTGAAAGGTGGTTATAAAAAGATGGATTTGTRTGCTTCAGAAGTAAATACAAAAAGACAGAAAAAGACCAAAAGGTTCAGATGAGGTAAATCTTCAAAAAAGTTCTGCAACTTTGGTGACTTAAAAAATTAAAAAAAAAAAATTGTTCTTGGTGTTTAACTGAAAGTGGAGAAGAGAACATCAAATGCTAAATGTGCTTGGATTTTTTTTTTCTTAATTTTCAGATCTCTTCCTAAAATAACATAATTTCTTTCATATTCGTCAGACCTGAGGTTCACCTAGTATCTTGTCTCTTACAGCAGACAGGAGCAAATGCATGGGAAAATTTTAAATTTTTAAGGCAGCTGCAGAATAAGGTATCCTTCACATTAGATCTCATCTTCCCCTTCTGTTAGTGACTGGCTTTAGTCTTGTAGCCTGGGATATTAATTACGTTAGCTCTACTGTTAGCATTAATTAAAATAACTCTGTATATTATTGTAACCCTACTAAACCCCTTCTTCTATACTGGAGATGTGTAATTTCCTGTGGCAATGAGTTCTTCAAGCTAATTGTACATTTCATAGATAATTATAATTGTAGATAATTTTGTTTTTTATCGGCTTTGACTGTTCCTCTTTTTCGTTTCATTGGATACTCTCTTGTTCATGTATTTGAGGCAGTCAGAGGAGGAGCTCTTAAATTTACTTCCACAGGCAAATACTAATTTTCATATTTTTACAACCTCTTTTTTGTTCTCCCATTGTATACAAGACATTGACACAATGTCTGCCTGGTTCATACCGGGTAACTGTAAACTGGCTCTGCCCGCTTCCTGAGCCAATCAGACACCATTCAGCTCCAGTTCAGAAGTCATAGATCCACATCAGCGTGAGCCTGACCCAATATGTCTTGCAATCTGATTAGCAAAGCCTGCAAGGTGAGACATATCCCCCAGCTGACAAAGTGCGAAAAGCACCAGAACTAGGTTAGACTGGGTCCGCTTACACTTACACCGAATACTCCAAGGAAGTTCAGAATCAGGGTATAACCAACCCTCTCTCACTGATAATTCCCCCAAACCCAATTCCCTATTCAATCTAACTTAATTAATATTACATCTCTTAGGAAAAAAAACCCTCACACCTGTTGGAGGTTTCAGATTACCACAGGAATCATGCAGCTGCATAAGAAATTTTCCTCCTAAACTATTCGTTTCTGATAGAAACTTTAATATTTAGGAAAACAAAATGTTTGTATTTGATTTCCATGGGAAGCATTAATTTTTAATGAAAAAACACCCCTGGATACCTTAATTTTTGTACTTAGGAATATTGTTGCAATCTCCATTTGGAGCTGTTAGGGAGACTCCACCTCATCCTTCTCTTTGCGCAAGGGTCGCAGAAGGATGACCACCTCTACGCCATGCTCCAGCTCCAGTAGCATGTCAGAACTGTTGACTGAAGTAAGCATTAAAGGACATGGTGGGAAACATCTTTCAGTGCAGAGAAAAAAATGTGGATTACAGCAACCATTCAGTGATATCCTTTTCTGACCAACAATCCTCTTCACTACCAACATAGAATACTTTTTCTATTATATTTATTAATAATTATTATTTATTTATATACTAAAACCAGTTAAAGTAAAAAGAAACCTTTGACTTACCCTTACTAAATTTTGGACTGAGCCCATAACAATAATGGTTTTATGGATGCTTATAAGGTAATAGTGACAAAATGATAACACTGACAGCTTCAGAATTCCAGCTTACTACCTGAGCCTTTACATCCATTTCCTGCTGTAATTATGATGAATGAAACCAATCATCTGAAGAATTTGTACACCCAAATCCTGGGGTTGTTATAAGACAGCCTTTCAACAGGCCATTCTGAAAACAGGTCAATTCTTTGCAGGAAATCTATGAAATCTCGGCTCTCATCAGGATCCTTGCTTAGACATGTGCTTAAAAAGTCCTAGGAAGAGAGAAAAGAGATCACTAAATGTAGGAAACCGTGGAAGTAGATATCCTGTATTAAGTCCGATATACAGTGGTAGTTTGGGAACTGACACAGAGTTGGTGCTACTAGAGAGCAGCCACGTTGCTGATACAAGCAGCTTGCGTTTTGCCCCTGCGGAGCAGCGAAGGCTGGCACTGGACTGCACTACTCACTAAGCTATTCTGGCCAATGAGTACAGAAGGCCAGGTGAGACATATGCTCATTGTTTCTGCCAGAGGCTGAAAAATCAGGTAAATAGGATAGTCTATTTCCCTATGATTTGACTGAAGACTAGATAGATCATGCAGGAACAGAAGAGATTATTACTTTTCCTGATTCCATGGGTCTGTGATTCTACTTACAAYCCAGCCTACAGCTAGGAATGATCTATGAAGAACAGATGTCTACTATCTTATTTGATTATTCATTTTTTATGTGAGACTGATGTATCACAAGGAGAGACAAGAAATTTCATGTCTTCCAGAAAGCCGTAAGCTGAAAGATTAAACTGAGTGAATGATTCAGTCTAGACGAATGTGCTAGAAGGAAGTCAATGGTGAAAGGCTATGTTGGTAATTGTGGCACAAATGTATGAAGCCCAAGGAGATGCGGGCACAAGAGGGTGCCACACCACCACTTTTACTCTGAACATTACCGTGCTGACCATACAGGGGGAAGCATTTGCATTTGGAGTATCTGCAGGAACTCAGGAACACCACTGCCTCCCACAGAAGCAACACACAGCTCCACTGATTAGCTAATTGCTTCCATGGGCTTCTGGGGGAGATGTACCTCCTGGCTTTTCATTCCCACGAAGTTCTTCTGGGACAGAAACTGCTTTCTTGCACAAGGACAGCAACTCCCAGTACTCCCCACATTTCATGGACTGTATTTACACAGCACAGGGAATGGCTCATTCCCATTGGGTACCATACATCAGGCATTCTCTATGATCAAAAAGTTTTTTCTAAGTGCAGGTGTTTTTCTCACCAGTCATTTCACCCTTGTCCTGAATGCATCGGCAGTCAAGGACTGCCAATGGAGACATCAGAGTTACTTGCAAGGATACTGGAAGAGAATCTCTGTTCTTCCCAAAAGGAAAGAAAAACTTGTCTGAACTGCTAGACAAGGATATAAAAGCTTTTCCATACTATCAAGATTCAGCAGATGTCCTTATGAGCCAATTCATTTATGGAAAGAACAGCCACCAGTGCTTCCTATTGACCTGGAAAGGTCAAGGGATGCAGAGCACTAAAGAAAGAACCTCCTGGTGCTTTTGCACATGCCTATTAACAGCAGCAGGCCAGTTTTTCCTCCTCACTGGCTTAAGTTAATCTGTCTTTGCTGCATACTGCGGTAGACCAGTGGCACACTCATGCTATATCACATCTCAGCTGAGGAGGGTCTCTTAAACTCTTTCTTTTATTAATCTGATGATGCTCTTGCACTTCGCATGTATTCAACAAAATCACAGTAAAATGGATGTAAGGCAAAGAGTCTGCTCTTGTCAGTAGTTGCAGAGTTGAGCACCGAGGTTCAGTTTTTAAGGTGATACAGTTTTTATCACTGGTAGTAAAAACTGAAATTACACATGCTAAGATAATTAAATCTCATGCTTTCAGGAAAAACACCTCTGTCCCACCGATAGTTCTGGATATATGATTTATTGAACTGGTGTATCTGTATCAGACACTGCAGGGCATAGACAGTGGTTTGATGAATCTATTATGTCCCCTGAAGGGGAAATCACTGCTGTTTGGGTTTGTGCTAGTCACAAGCTACATTAGCATAACAGATCAGACAGAGCAGAAGGCAACTACTGCTCTGGGAATAGAAGGCCAGGATCACATCCAAACTACAAGGCTTATTAGTGGAACAAGCAAACATCAAATCAGCATCTGCAGGACCTGATGAGTTTCACTATGGGAAGCCAAAGTAGGAGTCAGCATATTCTCTGGCATAAATCAAAAAGTCATTAAAATCAGAGATGTCACCAGAAGACCAGAGGAAATCTAAATGTGATGCCAAAGTTAGAGAACGAAGAGACCAGAAAATTTGGCTTCTGTAGCTATAAACACATTAGAATGAATCTTTCATTAGAGATAAGGTGGTTATTAAAATAAACCCAAAGGGCCAAAATGACACAGTGGCAAAACCTGTGTTTGACAATGCCAGTCACACAGAAATAGCTATGACCCTCTGTTTCCTTTTTTTACTTTGTGGATACTGACTTTATAATGGTCTCTGGCATAAATACCTAAGAAGAGCAAAGCAAAAAAGATTTTTACAAGAGAGTAGACATGATAATAGAAAAGCATAAATTTTAGAGGGCTTATATTGGATTCCGTATATATTATTTATGATATGGAAAAAAATCAAATAAAAATAGCTAAACAACTGGAGGCCRCAGATAGAGATCAGCCTAGCAAGCAAAAGACATGTGGCCAGGGTTGACAGGAGCAAATCTACAAGGCAGTAAAAGAGATCTTATTTAGCTTCCTCATTCTTACTTCCCCTTTTCTATATACTAGAAAGCAAAACTGAGCCTATGATATTGATGAATTCAGGCCTGTCTTACCAGTAACCATTGCTCTTCTCAGTCTTTCATGCTTTCTTGTACTACAACGGACAGAACTATCAGGAGGCCAGTGAATCATTCAGTATTCATTTATGTCCTCCACTTCTTTTGACAATTATTATTAAGGGGGAGATGCTGGGGAAAATATATGCGCTCAGACCTGACTGCAAATGGTACGAGCAAGTTTTATTACATTACATGGGAATATTCCTAATAGGAATCCATACTTGAAGAAAAATTAACTGAGCTGGTGAGTGAATCAGTATCAATCTTCTCCATTCTACAGCATTAATAGAAATTACAAAAGCGCCATGCTAGAAATCACTTTTGGAGACAGAAATGGATATTGCGTTGCTTAAATGGATGTTCCAGGCACACAGACTATTTTAATCATGGTGTAAAACGCTGCCTCTCTGACATGCTCAGTGTAAACCTTAGGGGCAGCCTCGTCACTAGGATATACGAGTTATGGCATAGCCACCAAGGTGGCATAGCCCCCTCCTGGAAACACACCACCAGAGGTCTTTTTTGATTTTAAGCATTCATGTTTTTATTACGGGGAGAGAATAATAAGGCAATATTTTTCTATATATAATTTTATCTAGCAGCTGGATCCACAGATGTTTGAACCACACAAGGCACTGTCAGGAGGAGCTACCTTTGCCTCAGTAAAACTACATTTATTTATATGCTCATACAATGATTATTAAGTACTATCATGGTAAGTGCCATAAGTAAGCCAAGCTCATGACAGCTATGACAGCTGCACTCATAATTGCTACTATGAAGTGATTGCTTTGTATAAAAAGAGAGAGCAGCACATGAAAGATGTGCAAATGCATCTGCAGTTACTAGATAGGCAGAATAAGACTACAGAGTGTTTCTTGCTAGCAGTAAGTGTAGGTGTGGAAAAGACTTTGGAAGGGGAAGAGGAAAGTCAAGACGGAAGAGGGTTTCCTGGCTGAAGAATTTTTCCAGGATTTCAAACACATCGTTACATAGTACTTGAAGCCGCTAAGAGAAAGTAGCTGGTTTTCTATGACAAAAGGCAAGAGGCTGTCTGTTTCAGAGGCTCAGCTCCAAAGTGAATGTTTCCGAACCAGACTTCTGAAAGGTAACAATGCCAAATGGCTAGAAAACAGAAAAAGCCAAATTTACTCATAATGAAAGCTGGATCAGCTTCCACCAATTCTGAATTTGCAGTGACTTTCAGCAGGAAGTGAGACACCCCTCAACCACTATAATATCCCTTAAGAGGGGAAAGCTGTGTATTTGTCACAGCCACCTTCTCACAATGCCGGAGCAGGGAAAAGGACTCTACCTTCTTCCTTGTCTGGGGAGTTGCTGAGGAAGGAGACTTGGAACCACATAATTTTTTCCTTTGCTGCTGCTTAGACAAGAATGGCAGCAAGCATGAGTCTTCAGATTCTGATCAAACTTACTTTAAGTAAGGTTTTTTTTCCTAGGAAATCTTGGACAACCCTTTGTCATCCTGGTGCATCATTCCTGTTTTAGCATTGGAGAAATGAACTAACATGAAAATATCAGTAAAATTATCCTCTTAAACGATAGTGTATCATGCCAGGGTAATGACTCATAGAAATTCACCTCTAGACTATGAATGCAGTTTTCCTGATTCATGTTTTCCTTTTTTTATGCCTTGGAAATTCCCAGTGTTTTAAATGGGATTTGGGTAAGTTACTTCTAAAGGAGGACATGCCTTTTAAGATCCCTTACCTTCACTTAATTTTAGGCCTAGAAGATTTTCTAGGACATACTTCCTACGCTGAACCTTCTTAGGAAAGAGAGGAGGGTGTCTAAAGTAGTGCTAGTTGCTAGAACTTATTCTTTTTCTTAGGATAAAATAGCATTTCATGACCACTCAGCTGGGTTGCCGCAACCTGACCTGGTCTGAAGGGAGACTGTTTTCTACGAGGTGAAAACAGGCTGAAATTAATGGCTGTTTAAGTTAATGTGTTACCTTTTGTATGATTACAGCACATTGATGGATAGCTGAGTTAACACATTACCTGCAAATGAGTATTTATTGCTATGGGATTGTCATTAGCATCTTACTGTAATTTGAATTGGGCCTCAAGAGCTTTTCAAGGAGGTGCTTCTGCTGTTTAAATCTGAAGACTTATTGCTAGATGACACCTGGGAAGGTTTTGAACTACGCTAACCAGCAGACAGCTAGAAGCCTGCAGCAACCATGGGGGAAGAATCTTTATTTAGAAAATCACTCTGAGAACATGAAGACCAGGAGATATGAAGACTGGTATACTTACAAAGGGAATTAAAACAAAAACGGCAGGATAATTTTTTAAAATATTTTCTAGTTTTAAATATCATTCTGAGAGCACTGGCATGGCTGGGTAAGAAAAAGCTATTAATAAAACCTGCCTTGTGGGATTCCAAACAACACATTTCTTCCCTCACATTTGCATGTTTTTAAAGTAGACATGCTGACTTGGTTAGTCTGTTATTATCCCAGCACTCACCCAGACCAGTCTGCGTGTCATGGCAAGGGAAGCAGGGAATACCTTTAGGCTTGGTTTATTTAAAAGAGGCTTATATGATCACATTATTGTTTTCTTTCTATGTATGTCTGTCCTTTTCTAGTCACATTTCAATTCACAGATGCCAAATTGGGCAAAGGGTTAGAACTCTAAGATAACTGAATTCCCACACTTTTTTTCCTTCGAAGTGCTTGGATGAAGGGAATGGCTGAAAGATGAGATCACACCTTAGCAAACAGCAAGAAAATGCACACAGGGGAGAATACGGACAAATTCTCCAGCCATGGGGTGCTTCAGACAGAGCTCGCAATCAGCAAATTCAAGGGAAATCAAACTTCATTAGCTCTGATTCACCCAGAACTGTTTCTTTTTCCTCCTTTTTTCGGTAGTTCTTATTTGTACAGATTATTATGGTGTGCTGGATTTCACAAGACTTAACTGAAGCCTGTTGAAGACAGTGGGGGTGTTCCCACTGGCTCCAAACGGGTTCAAGTCAGGCCCTAACACAGCAAGAGATGGCTTATTTCAGGAGCCAGAGATGTGTCTCTGTAAGGTAATACAGTTCGCTTCTGCCGCTGCGCTTTCATTATTGTCATCATAGTAAGTTTATATATCATAATGGCAGTCAGTAGAAATGAAAAGAGAAAGGTAATTATGTATTTCCAGAAGCTAAAATGTGGGGGCATTCACACTGTCTGATTTTAGGGCTTCCAGCGTAACAGCTTAGTCTTGCTAAGTTTTATTTTGCCTTATAGTTAAAGAGCGCTCTTAGCATTTCCGGAGAGAATACAGATATGAATCCTTCCATGAGCTACCCCTTCAAATGGATTTCTTTCTCTTCATAGACCACATGAAAGTTAGATGGTGTTTCAAGCTAAATGGTGTGAATGTTGCCTTGGACAAGTTGGCACAATTACTGAAGACAAAGAGTAAGAACAATCCSTGCAACTCATCCTCTTCTGGGCTCCCTCAGTAAGTTTTCAAGACTCAGGCAAGCTGATCTTTGATACTCCACCTTTTTATGTGCCTGCTCCTGGGTATTTAGCATGAATATAAATATTATAACCAGTCATAAATGCACCCCATTCCTCCCAATATGCAGCTCCAGGTTTTGGCTCGCTGCTCTCCTGTCAGTAAACCCCAGGCAGACTATGTGCTTTTACTGCTTTCTAACAGTTGGGGATCCAGGTATTTATTGAAGGCTTTCTAACATTTTGGTAAGCCACGTGTTAATGTATGTCTTCATACTATCCAGGAAAAAATGACATGGCCATGGGTCGTAAAAAATGAAGCTGTAGGCTATACCCAAATTGCAGGTCACCAGTTTCTCACAGTGCTCTATGTTTACCCTATCATAATTGCCCCCATGATCCCTTGATTTGTTACACAGAGCAGCATAGAAATGAAGGGCTGATAAGTTTTCTTTCCACCTCCAAATCCTAGGCAACTCAACAAAAGTCCATCGTAACTTTTTCTGCTGATTGCTAGCAGTTCAGCCTGGAAGGGACCATCAAGGTCTCCCTCCACTGACTGCATGTGGAAGTGAGACAACACAGTCCTTTTGAGATCAGGCCACTGTCCCACTATCAAGACCTAAGTCGAGACCTGCCTCTTTCTAATCCAGACTTCCCTAGATCTCTTCTTGTCAGTAGATAGGAAGAAGCTTTGCCATTGGGAATCTATGACCATCCCCTTCTGAAGCTGCTAGTAGATGCACAAGTGCAAAACTGATTAATAGCATTTTTAAAAATGTTCTCCTATATAACAGAATGCACACAAAATATTATACTGCTTGCACACTGGATTTGCTATTCATTTATACCATTGTCAGTGAGGCTAGGACTGATTCTGCAATTTCTGATGTTGTAACTGAGCAAAAGTAATCAAGAGCCTGTTACTGATGCTAGTGATTCTAGTTGAGGCTAGTCCTGGAGGAAAGTAAAACTCCACTTGAATACAAGTGACAAATTCTGCCCCCAAGTGCTACACTTCAGCTTCCCTGTGTGGACAAATCATAGAATATAAGGCAAGAAAGAGTCTACCTAATGTAGTCCCAACTCCTAAGTGAACCACTCACATGTGTCTAACCTGTTCTAAATCATTTCTGTTGATAAAAATTCCAGCTTCCCTAAATAATACATTCCATGGGCCACCCTTGCAAGCTCTTATAAATAAGATTCATGCCATCAGTCTTAACAGATCTATGTAAGGGAACAAAGACTTCTCACATGATTAGGGTCACACTGCAAATGGAATAAGAATGTAGTCATCTGCCAGTTAATTTGATCCAGCAAAGCATCATCAATGTGCTAAATAATCTCCACTCCAGCAGAAGCCAGAGACTGATAGAAGGAGCCTTGTTCTTTGCAAAACTCATTTGCCAGCAAAATAAAATAAAATCATTTGGGGTGCCTCAACCCAGAATAGATTATACCTGCCTAGAAACAGCCARCAAGGAAACAGAATCATGACAGCTAACTGTGGCATTTCTTGTAGCACCAGTCAGAATCACGGAATCACGGAATGGTTGAGGTTGGAAGGGACCTCTGGAGATCACCCAGTCCAACCGCCCTGCTCAGAGCAGAGTCAACTACCGCAGGTTGCTCAGGACCATGTCCAGTCAGCTTTTGAATCTCTCCAAGGATGCAGACTCCACAACTTCTCTGAGCAACCTGTTTCAGTTTTCAATCACTTTTACAGTAAAAATGTTTTTTCTTACATTGGCAACATCCTAGAAAGTGGATAAGCAATTGATCTGAATTATTAAAGGGAGTGGTTATAAAAATGACTATAAAATAAGCTAAAATAAAGAAATATTTCTGTCTGTATATTTGTGGGATAAATCACACCTAAAAACTAAGTCAGAGCTGCAGGGTGTCAGTAAACTGGAATTTATGTACTATCAGAAGCAAACAGCCTGGAAATCTATGGCACAAATAATAATATAATACACACGCTGACTCTAGAGAGGTTTTCTTTTGTTGCACACCAAATCTTGTTTATGGGCAAAGAGAAACACATCTTATATATAAAGCCAATCATTTATTGTTAGTATAAATGAAATCTTAACAGTCTAATTAAAGAATCTTTATGAATCTAGATCTAATTATTACAGAAAAAAGGGATAATAATAATACAGATAGAAATCTCAGTAGTAGTAATAATGCAATTTAAACTGTAACAAATACACTTCTCAGTTTCTAGCCCTTTTTTCCTGTGGTTATGCTCACCCCTCTACTGCTCCTCTGGGTCTTAAAATCAGAAGCTGCCGACTGCTGGAGAGGGCAGTGCAGTGAGTCATCGGCCTCTGGACTTCCTTGCCAGCAGGAACATGATGTTCATGTTGATGGTTTCTTCCTCCTYCCTCTAGGATCCCCTTGGGGTCATTTTTATCTGTTTGCCAACATACTTTTACATCTTTGCTCTTTCTTTATGGGCCTACAGCTCCATGCTGCATCTGAATTTACTACGTACGGTGCCTTTCATGTGTTAAACACTATTTCTTTGTTCTCTGTGTTACCCCGAAAGCAGTTTTGTCCAGCTCCAGGTCTGCATTTACTGACCACTGGGGAGTTGTTTAGAGACTCAGCCTGTGTCCCATCTCTTATCATCCCGTGTCCCTGTTCCTCTACGCTGCAGCCGGTGTCTCCCTGGCCTCTGCTATGGTGCTGGGCCTCTGTTCCTCTACAGTAGATCATTGTGTTTGAGCCATAAACATCTCATTTTACACAGAATAACTGCTTCTTACTGCAATCTGTCTAAAACCACAGTTGTACCGTAGAAAGATAAACAAAAGTAAAACAAATTAACCATAGACACCTGGTCAAATAGAGAAATTCCCACCAGTTAAACCAAGCAAAACAAAGCTGCGGGCAGGTCAAGAAAAGTTCAGACAGAGCAGGCCTGGCAAGTCTCAGCCCTGAGGCCTTGCAAACTCAGTACAAGGCCTGCGGCTCTTACTAGCGATGGTGTTTTACAGGGTCACACACTCACACTTTGGAGGGGGTGACTGTGCTTCTGCGGTGAAAGCACATCGTCAGATCCACAGTAGGTCCTTTTCGGACAACATCCTAGAGGAGGATCCTTTTTAGCTTCCATGAGGTGTCAGTAATGGAGGCATCTGACCTCCATTACCGAGAGGTCCGAGACATCCAAATGTCAAGCACAGGTTTGAAATACACTCCTGAAAAAGCATCTATTCCCAGCTGTACTTGCTAAACAGAATATGCTACAGCGACATTAGGTACTTAGAGACATAACGCACTAAGCCTGCCTGGACTTTGGCCTAAATCCCTCTTGATCCAGATACTCTTGCAATAGAATAACGACAGAAGTAAAAGTTTCCATCTTTGGGTGTTTTTTTTTTTTTTTAATTAAGATTGAATGGCTTTTTAATAGATATGGCTAARAGGATAAAAATATTCTCTTGCGAGGGTAATTTTAGGAGCTGCAAAATTTAATCTATGATGTGGTTAGTGTTACACTGGTCAGAGCACAAGACAGCAACAGTACCTGCCTGTATTAGGACCTATGACTCTATAAAGCTCAGTAGCATTATGCCTGTAGGCTTTTTATTCCACTTTCACCACAGAGGAGAAAGGAAAATTTTTCTTTTTTATGTGCATAAGTGTGTGAAGGAAAGGAAAAATACACTCCTAAACACACACCAATATCCTCTAGAATGCAGGTGAGAATGAAAGGATCTAGAAGAGATGGCACATTCAGGTCACTATCTTCAGACATGCCTCAGTTTCCCCATTTCTAAAACTGGAATAGTGATAGTGGCATGCTTGGAGAGTAACCAATAGAAAGCAGTATAAAATTTACTAATATCTTCATGGATAGATTTTGTTCCTTGTAACTGGCCCCATGCTGGAAGTATTCTAAGTTTTAAGACCTCTACTGATCTTAGAAGCTTCCACAAAAAAAAAAAAAGAAAAGAAACCAAGAATTATTTTTTCTTTCCAGTTTCCCATTCCCTGGCTATGGCTTAAAGAGTAGACATGGTACATTTCTTCAGAACAAGAACAGGAAGTGTTAGAAGTGATTCAGGTATAAACCAGGCTTCATAAGTAGTTAGCATTCCAATTATGTCAATGGTTTTATAACAGTATAAAAGATTCCCCATAATAATGTGTCAAAATCATAAAATATGACTAGAACATCTTCCAAAGTCACAGTTTTTCCATCCAAGAATGCTGATTCCATAACATAAAAACATTTAACAATCACATAGTAATTTTCTTAATTTTCAAACTTTTTGATAGAGTTAAAATGTTTTGTTTTGACTTTATCAAGGCTGTAGCATTCTGACATTGAATTTCTATTATAGATTATATTATAAATGTTAGAATAATGTGGCTGAGTACAAATTAAATATTTTGGAATGTGATCTGTTAAAAAATAGCTCTTGATTTGGGATAAAATAAAATCACAAAAATTACTGTGGGATAAAACTTTAATTTTCAAGCCATTACTAACTGTTATATTAGTTTGTCACACAGTGTTTGTATCTAAGAGGGCTACAATGGGAAAAGTGGATCCAAATGTCCTTATAATAGTATTACTGTTGGTCCCCCAACAGATCACTGTCCCAGACATACAGTTTCCTTGGAAAAATAATCCCCCTTTCCCAGTTGTTGAAATTCCTTCTCCAGCTGCTAAAGCACAACATCCAAAGGTATTTCAGCTTTTGGCAACTAATGTTATTTAAAAAACAACAGACACATAGACAGTGATTTTCAGAGACTAACTAAGACCAACAACAATAAATATAACATTTCATTTCAATGAATAACAATAAACATTTCAAAGAGAGAAGTGGAACTTTTCATTTAGATCTGGTAGGAAATTCTCAGTTAGCTCTGTTCACTACCTTCACTGGGTTTGTAGTGAATTTCTAGCCTCTCAAGTGACTCTACGTAACAGGGAAATTCCTCCAAGCTTTTCCTATCCATTCTTTCTGGATTTGAGGTCTATAGGCTCTGAACAAGGGTTCAGTAAAGTGTCTTGGAATGAAGAACACCTAGGTGGGATATTTCATGGGATAAGGCTGGCAAGGTTTGAGAAGCTGGGGTTACACTCATGTGAACTTTGATTTTCGTTTGATCCAAAGCAACTAGTGGTTTGCAAGCTTTGTACCAGACTCTGAAATTATGTAAAAACAAAGAACTATGAAAGCAGTGAATTACCCCCAAACATCTGTCCTGCTTGAGAAAGGCAACTGTCTTGGCATAAGGCTCCTCTTCTCTTCGCTGAAGACATTTTGGTGACCCCAACGCTGTCTCGGAGAATCAGATAGAAATTTTGTGTGACACAGCCTTTTCTGATGATCACTCTTCCTTGCCCAAAACTAAGCAATTGAAAAGAGAAGGAAGTCACATTTATGTTAAGTTTTAAGAGAAAAAGGCTAATCTTCACTCAAGAAAGCCTCCTTCTCTTCTACCGACTGCTGAGGGAAAGAAGGTGATTCTTGCGCATTTTGTGATTATGGTGCCAATGTTATCTACAGTATTTTGGACAGAAAATTAACCATGATGTTATTTATATCCTAGGAAAGGGATGTTCAAAGGAGACTTACTTGCTCATATTCTGTTGAAATCCAAAGGACTTTTAGATTCCTACTATGTATTTTCAAATATCTCTAAGCATGTTGGGGAAAAATCGAATCCATCTAGCTTCATCCCTTATTAAAAGCGCTTAAATTTCTTATGTTCTCTGTAGCAATGGATCTGATGCATTTGTAGGCCTCCTAACATAGGTGCTTAAGACTCATTAATATAAGAGTTTAAACCCCTTGTGACTTTATGGGAAATTTGCTTACAGCTGAATAGCTCTACTTTAAACTGAAAAACTTGTAAGCAAAAGTGAGCTATAAGCAAGTAAAAATACATTTTGATGGACAGCTTTAAATCACAGATTATAAATTTTATTAAATTATTATATTCATTATAAAAAAAGATGGATTAATATTTGAGCATGRTGTAATAGCACTATTTGCATTTCAAACAGGCCTTTTTTTCAAAAAGCGCTGAAATGGGTGATAGGTACCTACCTACTATTCTCCCAAACTCCTGCACGGTACAAGGCTACACCAATGCACATTTGAGTGGAGACCAGAGTTAAGGACAAAGCCCATTGTCAACAGCAGTATAATGGTTCAAACTTACATCTTAGATTCTGTATTTTCAGGTCTATATTCCAATGCAGTAGGTATTAGGAATAAACAGGAGGGGCTGGAAGCTTAATTCGTGATCAAAATTGCTGCTTAACTGCTATAAATGGTGGGATAACTGGCATAGTTGGAATATTAGTATGGAAAAGTACTGACCAGGTGACAATACTGACAGTCAAGATGAACTGAACAGGAAAAACAGAGGAGCTTTGCTTTTTAAAGGATATACATACTTGTTCCAAGTCCAGCAGATAAAGAGGGCTAGACTGACTGAAAGCATCTGAATAATAACAGGAGAAGGTCTGAATAAAGATAACAAGAGAAGGTCAGTGATATGGATGTACCCCATAGTGTCCCTTTCCTTCCAGTTTAGAGCACCAAGCCAGAAAAATCAAGAGGAAAGGTTTAGCCTGAGCAGCTAGAAGAAGTATGTGAAGCTGCTTGTAACAGAGACTTCAGCTATCCAGGTACCTGCTGATGAGGAATACTGTAGAATATAGACTATGCAGTTCTTGAAATAAGCCAGAGACAGCAAGTTGAGGGAATGTTCTTGTATATTTTATTCCAACAACAAGGAAGAGATGGTTAAAAATATGAGGGAGGGTGAGGTGGCAATGACCATGGAACAATGGCATTTTTACCTTAGCTTCAACAGCTAAGGAAAGGAAATAAGGAGAATAAAGACAACAAGTCAAAAGAAAAATATAACTGTTGAATTAAGGCCAGAAAAAATTAAGTTAGATGTCAGTGAAAGCTTTCTAACTATAAGGATAGTTAAGCATAAGGATAGATCACCTAGGGAGACTTAGTGTCTGGAGAGATTTCTGTCAGTGGAGATTTTTAAGAGCAGCTCAAAGAGTCATCTGTCAGGAAAGACATAGATATGGCTGTCCTTCCTCTGGAATATCTATGTTGACCTTGAATTCTTTTCCTGTGATTTTTTTTAATTTTTAGATCTGTGTTAATGAGCTTCCTCCAAATCCTTCTTTGCCCTCTTTTTGCTTTGTTCTGCTTAACAAATATGCCACGTGAAACAAAAATTTATTCCTTCACTGGAGTCTGTTTGGCTCTGAATTCAGCAGTTATGAAATCAATACCAATTAGATAGCAGTAAAAACCTTTCTGCATTCCCTTCCTTAAACCAACTTGTTCAAAGAAAAAGGAAAGCTATTACACCACATATAAAATATTGATCTGAAACATACCAAAACCCCCATAATGGGCCAGAAAAGCTGAGGTTTCTGGTTTGAAAAGGCCTTACAGAATTTATTTCTCTTTTGTAATATAACGCTCTTGTTTATTATAATTTTATTTTTCTCTTGGAATATGGATGAGCAAATCTCAGCTGTTTTTCCGTAAAGCTGAAAGGCGCCTGGGCCTCTCTATTGAATGCCTACTCTTCTTAGTAAAAAGAAATATTCAGAATGTACAGGGTGCTGCCAGGTGATGACTCTTTGTAAACACCTAGATCTCAGTCCTCAATCCAATTCCCTCAGTTTCATCAGCTCTCACTAGAATTGGAATTTAGGTCACCAGCATCATCACCACAGGGTCATTTTGTTTGATCAGGAGGAAAAACTGATAAGGATGACTGTCTGATTCATCCTGGCAAGCCTTCCAGAATTTGTAGCAGGCATTTTTACCTAGCATAAATCAAGGTATCAAGTATGGCAATTCCTTCCCACAAAATTGTACATATTCAAATGTATTATTATATAAAAATGTCTTTACCTAACCATAATGAGGTTACAAATGCATTATATTTAGCATTACATCCAAAAATAAACATAGACAATGACTGTCTGACATCTAAATTATATGTCCTATATGGGCTCTGGAGTGGAATTTAATATTAAATAATCATTTGAGAAAACATCAGAATTATCATAGGAGAGTTTCCTGATCTTCTCTGTCCTAAACAACTGCTCTACTCAATAAACTACACAGCCATGTTCATGCTCTACTGTTGCACCAAAAGCGTGAATGTTTAATTGTTTTCTAAAAACCCCTGAGAAGAGGAATTGAACTCCTCCTCCCATTTTTCCCCCTAGCTCACACTTGGGTAGGCAAAGAATTTCCCTATGGAAAAGGAGAATGGTCTTCTGGTTCCAAATATTACTTTTAAGGGGATGAAAAAAATTTTTTTCAACTGAGTTTTAAAGGACAGCAGCAAACATCATTCCTCTTTGAATGAAGACTAGTTGTACAAAAGTGTGTCAGACATGTTCTGGAGTGCCTGGTTTCTGGATCACAGTCAAGTTTAAGGATGAGATAGAGGCAAAGCCGCTCTGTAGTTCCCTGGGGAACATCAAAGTTAAAAACTGAGACATCTGCTGAGGTTATACATCTTCAGAAATTGGTAGCAACCCAGCATGAGTTTTCTGGATTGAATTCCACATCTGACATACTTCGGATTGGACCCTTAGATACTTAAGTTGCAATTAGGACAGGTCCAAAGACAATAGACAAGCTAATTTTATCTTTCCTAGCTTTCAACTGAAAATGTTATCYGTGGGAGTCATTGTATGCTTGTGAGCAACTGCAATACCTGACATGGAACTTACATGCTGGAGAAAAGACAACACTGTTTTTGCCCAAGGCATAGGTGGGTCATCACAGTCTCACTAACTCAAAGGAAGTTTTGCAATTTACTTTAATGGAGTGAGTGATTAAATCTTTACTTGGAATTACTCTCGTGGGACTGACTCAGGTTCTTCCTCTGTAAGCAGAGGAGTGCTGCTAAAGCATCTCTCTACTAGACAGAGATCTCAGTGTAATAGATCTTAGAACAAACTTAGATCCTAATTCTACAGAGACATACAATATGCTTAACTTCAAGCATGTAAGATACTAAATCAGCAGTGTTCAGTTCTGACTCCAGAGTTTTCCATTCTTTTCCATGCTGCTAATTCACCACATTGCAATGAGCTGGTCCCTTGCAGTCTTCATTATTGTTTGATCATTTTAAAATATGACTACAATTTGTGAACTTCATGGCTACATTATCATGTTTCATTCAGGGAAACTAAATTTCATTTGAGGCTAAATTTGAACTGAGATCTTTGCCTGGAAATTACCACATAAGGATTGTCATACTTATAAGTATCAGTGTATATGGCCAGATTTTTAGAGATGATAGGCATTGTCACTGGAAACTTGAGGCCATCAGAAACTTCTTTCCTCTGAAAAGCACATCAGAAATTTTTGGTCTTTGATTACCCTTCCTTGCATGTGGATTTGCATTTCTATATGTGCACAGTAATCTATAATGCTTACGCAAGTGCGTGATCTTGAAGATTTTTTTGACATGGAGATATGTGTCTGGATACAGGTGAGCAGCACTGAGTGCTACTAGATAATCAGCTTAATTTCCTTCTTTGTCTGTTTTCATTTTTTGCATTTTCCCTTGAGGGATTCATCCCTAATCTTACTGTAACTTTTGCAAAGTTTTGGTACCTTTCCTTACTGGAATTCAGTTACTGCAACTTATAAAGTGATATTCTTAAATCCACCTTGTGACACTGACATTTACAAAACCATCTAACTGACTAAGGAACCATTGGTTTTAAATTAGGCTGGAAAAAAATATACTAAAATACCAGACTTTAGTTCTGGCTGAAGAGATTCTTTGACAGACAGAATGCTTCCATTGCCTGGGGACTGCAGTCCTCAGCTGAGAGGAAAATAGCCTCCTTATTGTGATGATAGTTTAACAGAAGTGACTGGCAGTCTGCTCTCTGCCCCCTCCACTCTCAGCAGAGTACGCTGCCTCTCAGCTGAGAACTCTCATATCTTGCTCTTATGCGACTAACACATCCTTAAATATTTCATGCACAACGGTACAGCTTCCACAGAAAAAACTGAAAGTTATTCCACCAAGTAGCTGATAACCAGGCTGTCAAGGCAGTCTCCAAGGAAGTAGAAGTTTGGACATCTTTAGGCAAATTCAGAAATGGAATCTGTATCTGCCAGATCCCGGAGGAATGCTCCAAGCTGCTAAGTATCAGATAAAAAGGGGGTGGCAGCAGCTGCTGCTGCTACTGCTTTTATTTAGGACCTAACCCAGCAAATATGCTCTGGAAATTCCTTACTGATACCTCCTGCAGCCAGCCTGGAGGGATGCTGCACTTCTGAGCTGGAGATTGTATAAATCATGTCATAATAGATTAAAGAATGTAAAGTTTCTTGAAATATTTAGGCACTTAAAGGTGAAGATGGATATCCATCTGTGGGATTTTCACAGGTTCCTAGATATCTGTGTGTAATCTGGAGATTGCATAATTAGGAGTTTGGCATTTAATGCATTCAAAAATCTCACTAGGCTTTACACATTTTACCCCAAAAGCCTAAGTCGGAATTGACATTTCAGCAAGCAGGGTTGTCTCTCCCTCTCTTCATCCTTGTTTTATACTGTTTTGTGCTTCATTTGTGCTGACACACAGAAGAGAAAAATCATGTCGGAGGAAAATCTCTTTGGATACGTATCTAGATTCGGCTTCCAGTTAGCGATGAGTTCCAATAGCACTGGTACCACTGAGATCAGCATCTTGCTCTGTGCACAGTCGCTTCTTGATATTTATATTAAAGTTGTGATTCACCAGGTAGTAAGTAGGCAAAATATATATGCACATCGACTGAGATGGAGTATCCCAAGCGGCTCAGCATCTCTGCAGTGCCTTTAATATTAAAAACACCAAAGGTATGCAGTTATGTGCTGATCCATTTGGGAGCTTACATGAGCTAAGATATATAGATCTAATATTTCACTTTGCAGAAATGGTTTACTTCCAGCCGTAAATATGATGTTTGTGAAATGAGAATAGGCTATTTCAAACTGTTATAAGCCCACTGAATAATTGAATTATTACTCATCAGGGGGCAGTGTAATTTGTTACCTGTATGATTCCAACACTCTGAATCAAAGTAATTACATTCATGGTGTCATTTAGTGAAATAATGCTGTGAAGGTCTCTATGAAGAGAGAGGCAATTGCTGAAAGGATTTTGTTGAAATAATAGCACCAATTCAGCTGGTCCTCTTGCTTCATCCGTTGTTACTTTATTATATGGCTAAATAGTTCATTCAGCTCTGTTTTGCTGGAGTGACAAATATGAGCATTGGAAACTGTATCTGTGGAGGAAAAAATGCACAACTTCTAAGGGGAAAGCACCCGTCATTTTTAGAACCACAAATGTGCAAACGGAAAATGGTTGATTAAATTTATAAAAAAGAACACAAAGGCAGGTTTTTATATCCATTGAAAATTCAGTGGCAAGATTCCACTGGGGATTTGTCTAGTGCAAAGAACTAGCAGGAGATGTTTGGAGACTGTTTCAAACCGCAGAACAGTCACTTCCAAACACCATGAATTAGGCTCCAGAAAAGTATGAAATTGGTATAAAAAAGCAAGGGGTCATTTTTAAGAATAAGCATTTAGAAGTAATTATTTTATGTGTGGCTGTAAACTATAGGAATACATATATTCATGTATGTGAGTATAAAGTGGTTTCTATTGTGATGTTTTATCCACATCTTGGTCTCTAATGTATTTATTGCAGTGACAATTCTGTGAGCCAGGACAATCCTGCACTCCCTGGTTTGAGGAAGCAAAGTCCAAAGAGCTGAAGGCATCTTATAAAAGCCAAATTTACGGCTTGCATGTACTTTTTCTTAAGATTTACATTGTTTTTTCTTTAAGGTTTTAGACATTATTGGAGATGCCCACCACCTTCTTTAGCTTTCCTTAGGCATTTGGCTCCAGCGCAAGTTAATGGATACCATGCAGGAACCCAAACTTCTTGTATAGACGATAGGTGCTATGAAGTAGTGTTTTGAAGCACCTAATTCAGATTTCTAAATTWACCTGAAAAAAATGGTGTTTTTACTCCCCAAATGCACCAAATTACTTTTGAAGGTCATGAAGAGTGTTTTTATTTTTGTTGAGATATTTTCCAGTGTGTTCATGTACTCTACGAAAATAGCAGGAAACCTGTGCTAAAGAAAATGTAGGTTGAACTTGTAATGTTGTGACTGGGTCTTCCTGGGTAGATTCAACACCTGCCTGGGGAAAACTTCTGTGGACCTGCTTGCAGGATGTGGGTCTAATTTAAAGAGTTATATGATGAGATGTAGCAAAAACGAAAGGCAGCAAAGGGAGAAACAAACAGCATTGAGAGCAATTCATTGCAGGAGTTGAGTTGGCTCACACACAGACATATGGAAGGACAGTCTGAGAAAATAGACTTTTGCCTTTAAAGAGAGCATGGCCTAAATGAGGATATATAAAATACAGCTCTGAGGTTATTTCTTGTTGGTTTCACTAACACAATGTTCATATTCACAACAACCGGTACTATCAATCCGGGAATAAGAGAAGCTCCTTGAAATGCATTTGCTCCCTGTGGAGTCAGCACGGAGCCAGAGCATGAAAAGGGATGATCAATACCTCATGAAGAGTTTCATTCAGTGAGATGCGCTCAACAGAAGCTGTGGCTTGGCATTTCCTTGGAGGTGACCTAGAAAAAAGTATGACCTGGCTTTAAGGCTAAATAGCTCTCTGCTCCAGGGATACAACTTGCAGCTATTTAGGGACTGTGAAGGCTTGTGGAGTCCTGGTAGACTTTATCACATTTCATCAACATTAGGATATGAAACAGTTCAGCCAGGTGCCTTTCTTCCTCTGAAGCCCAGGTTCTGTCCTCTAATTCTTATCTTCGCACTCCCTTGAACCTGCAAAATCTGTTGTGCGAACACCAGTGATGGTATAGGAGGCATCTCAAAAATGACCAGGACAGCTTGGTAACGGGGTCTGTCCCAGGGTTTGAGAGGGACTTGTGTCTAGTTAACAAAAGGGAGACATATGCCGCTTCCAACAAGCTGCTGAGCACCTCAGTCCTGCAACGTGTTAAATTCCCAGCCAAAGACTGAAACCCTGTTAGCTGGAAAACTTTTGCCCTAAAAATAGATTTCTTTGCATTATTGGATTCATGTAGCATTTTATATAATTACAGTCCTTGTTGAAAAATTTGTTTTACAGATCTGACTTGTAAATCCTACACTTTACAGTACTACTGTGGCTCTGTTGTAAGCCCTTACTGCTGAGTCCAATATTTATTATTAGGGGAAAAGGTRGAAAACAAATCCACGCTTTCAAAAGTGTTCCATAATATTACAGTGTTTTAACAAATTCTGAACAGTTTCTTTCTTCTGGAGATTTATCATTGTGCCTACACACATAAATAGAATGCCCATACACATACATTTCTTTGAATAAAAACACAAAATTRTGATTTCTTTTTTTTTTTAGGAACACAGTTTTCAGGTTAGAGCAGTCGTTTGGGGAAGCAGTCTTACTGTTGCATAATTTTTAAAGGAGAGTAATTTTTGCTGAAGGAATGTTTTCAGCCCTTTTTGAAAATTAGTCTCTTTCATATTATCTTGAAATGATCTTCAAGAAACTGACAGTGCAGTTCCACATTATGGTATCTCAGGGCATAACTTCATGCTGAGTTTCTTTCAGCAGGCAAAACCAGCATAAAAGATTCTTGCTTTTTCCTGTGCCTGGCTCCTGTTCTCCATACCTCTCACCAAAATTTTTCTCCTCAGTTATGCCAGCTCAGCTGCTGGTGGAGCCACTCTCTAATACAGATCAATGAAGTGATCTGGTTTGGAAAGCAAAGACTTCTGCTATTTTTGGACAAATCATCTCTAATAACACTCTATGTTTTCTAATTGAAGAAGATAATCAGACCCTCTTTACCCATTTAACAACACAGGGAACTGCAGTTTACATGTAGCCTCCGTACTGAGATTCCATAGACAATTATATCCATGGTGCACAGCAGTTCTGAAAGGTGCACAAAACCACTTTCAGCAAGACTGGGGACAAGCAAACACATCCTTGAAGTAACTATGGGACTAACTCTGGGAGTAACATAGTTATGAGAGTAACATAATTACAGGGGTAACTATGACTCTTTAAAAACAGGACCATAGCCACTAACTAGGCTTGCTGCAGAGCCTACACCTCCTCATCGTTCTGCTCGATGCCCCTTTTGGGGTAACCAAGTTTGCCTCTGCCCCCGTGTGCGTTAGTGTTATGGTTACTTTCCTCATATCGACTGGTTTCACTTTCCACAATTGGAGTTTATTGACTCGGATAGTTCGGGTATGGAATGGTATTGTTCCATGCCCATAAGAGAGTGTATAAAAAAGCTGCCAGAAGCCTAAGAAATGAGTATTCCGTTAGAAACATCTGCAAAAAACATTTCTTTATCTGAATTGGAGGAAGAGGAGGGTGACAGAATTTTGCAATCTGCTCCTGGCCCTCTGATATATTTGTCTTTGCCTTCAACACCTATCTTGGATACCAGGGGGAAGTCACAATGGTGCGTGTGCTGGTGGTGAAAGTCCCTGACAAAAATCCATCATGTCCACATTGTTATGCTAACAGATAGATAGGAGAAATGTTGATTGAACATATTATAAGATCCCACTGTCAGAGAAGTATTTTATTCCAGTGTTCTCAGTGTGGGAGAACTAATTTGAAACATCATAGTATTGCCTGCCATTTTCTGAAGTGCACAGTGGGCTTCAAACCACCCTGTGAGAGAGAATGGAAGTGTGAGGAATACCCTAGTACTTTTGACTCAAAGAGTGGCCTGAGTCAACATAAATGTCTGGTTGCCCCCAGGGTTTGGAATCATGAGCAAATTGAGTTCTCTCACCAAAAGAAGGGGGCTTTCCAAAGTATGCATAGAAGTTATTGGACAAAGGAAGAAACAGATCTGTTGAGGGAGTTGGAACAACAATTTATGGGAGCAAGAAACATCAATAAGCTCATGGAAGAGAATTTGCCCATGAAAACAGTGAAACACATCAGTGATAAAACGTGTCAGCTGCCATAGGCTCTATCTAAATCAAGTGCAAAAGATAATGCACCACATATGCAGCCAGATGGGCAAGTTAACCAGGGCAAACCAGTGAGAGCTAAGGCTGGTCAGGGGATAAAGGTCTTGTACAGGAGAAACATCTGCAAAGGACTGAGCACAGACAAGCTCACTCCTGCCTTTTGAAAGGTGTTTAAGAACATAACAGAAGGTGGTAAAGGCACACCAATGACTGTTAATGAAGCATCTAACATCWGATTAACACACCTTCTACATGAGTCCATCAAGAAGGTCAGTCAATTCAAGAAGTACCAAGCTGAAGCCCTGCCTTTGACACCAAGTAGAACATTGAAGAGAAAAAAGGCAGTGAGAAGGGGTCTTTTCCTAAGAAATCAGTGCTTTTTTAATTTAGATCACAGCAAGTTAGCTGTTATCATTTTGGATAACATTGAAACTATGAAATGTAATCTTCCCATGCATGAAACATTTTCCACATTCAAAGCTAAATGGGAAACAGGGGTTCCCTCTGTCAGTTCGGATAGGTTTCAAAGTAATGAGCAAGCAGACAATTCTGCATTGTGGCAATAAAAACTGCCAAGGAAATCATGAAGAATGTCAGGGAGATGAATAAAAACTCAGCACTTGGACCAGATTGTCTAAATTTATGGGACCTAAATAAACGGGATCTCCACTTCACTGTGCTATCAGAGATGTACAGTCTGTGGCTGGTATCCGGCACCGTCCCTGACACAGTTAAACAATGCCGAACAATATTTATCCCAAGGACTGCAGATCCAGAGAGGCAGCAATATACAACTGGTGTCCCATTACCATCAGGTCAATTATTTTAAGGCTGTTCCCCCGAATCTTAACAGCTAGACTGACAAACTGTCCAATTAACGATCTTCAAAGAGACTTTATAACAGCACCAAAGTGTTCCAAAAACCTGAAGTTACTACAAATTATGATTCAACACACAAAAAGAGAACACAAGTCTATGGGAGTGGTCTTCATGGACTGAGTGCAGGCCTTCGATTCTATGAATCATCAACATATATGGCTCACCCTCAGGCAGACAAGCCTAGAAAAGCATATAATTGGTACATTTGCCAACATGCACCAGAATGCTGTAACTTATATAGAGAGGAAAGATGAACAATTGGCCCCAATCAGGATTCACCCTGGGGTAAAGCAAGGATATCCAATATCCCCTATGCTGTTCAAACTCTCAATAGCTCCATTGATACATAAACTGGAAGAGTCAGGGAATGGTTTCTGGCATAAAAGGGGGGGAGATCACAGCCCTTGCTTTTGCAGATGACTTAGTTCTGCTAAGTGACTCATGGGGAGGTATGAAGAAGAACACCTTGTTGGTGGAAGAGTTTTATAAACTAACTAGACTTGGGACTCAAGGGGAAAGTTGCCATCAGTTTTTTATAAAGCCAATGAAAGATTTTCAAATGATCGATGATTGTAACCCATATGTGTGGTTCTAATCTGAACATGATAGAACCTGGCAGCTCTGAGAGGTATTTGGGATTACAAATCGATGGATGGGTAGGATGGAAACCAGAGTTTCAGGAAAAGCTTGAGTTCTGGCTATCAAATATTGGGAGGGCCCCTTTAAAGCCACTACAGAAGGTAGTGAGCGTATACACAACACCACGGCTGATCTACTTTGCAGACCATGCTGACACAAAGCTGCATACCTCTATAGTCTCGATCTCAATATAAGGTCTGCTGTTAAGAGCTGGCTTCATTTGCCATCTTGTACTTGTGACTCCATCTTCTATGCCAGCAAAAAGATGGTAGTTTGGACATCACCTGTTTAGCAAGCCTGACAAATGTGCAGGATCACAGATTACATAGAATTGACCACTCCCAGGATAGTACTAGATCTATATTAGATCTACAGTACAGTAAATAGTACAGCAAATCTATAGTACTTATTAGATCTATAGTACTCAGAGGAGGCATCCAGAAGGAGTTTAAGTGCCTGTGGATTGCCACTGGGGGTAGGGAAGAAAGAAGACCAATGGTAACAAATATGAAGGTGATTATTACAGATGTTAAGGTGATCCCAGTTGCAACAGGAAAAGGAGCATCAACTTCTGAATGGGAGACACCTGCTCCAAAACTCATCTTTCCGAACCCTAATAACTGGAGGAAGGAGGAGTCTGTGAATTGCATGAGGCTTCGGAGCCAAGGCCATGTTCAGATGGAAGCGTCTGTGTTTCAGTTTGTGCCCGTTGCCTCGCGTCCTGTCATTGGGCACCACTGAAAAGAGTCTGGTCCCATCCTCTTGACACCCTCCCTTCAGATACTTGTACACGTTGATAAGATCTCCTCTCAGCCTTCTCTTCTCCAGGCTAGACAGGCCCAGCTCTCTCAGCCTTTCCTCATAAGAGAGATGTTCCAGTCCCCTAATCATCTTTGTAGCCCTTCGCTGCACTTGCTCCAGTAGTGCCACGTCCCTCTTGTACTGGGGAGCCCAGAACTGGACGCAGTACTGCAGATGTGGCCTCACCAGGGCTGAGGAGAGGGGGAGGATCGCCTCCCTTGACCTGCTGGCAACACTCTTCCTGATGCACCCCAGGACACCATTGGCCTTCTTGGCCACAAGGGCACATTGCTGCCTCACGCTTAACTTGGTGTCCACCAGCACTCCCAGGTCCTTCTCCGCAGAGCTGTTTTCCAGCAGGTCAGCCCCCAACCTGTACTGGTGCATGGGGTTATTCCTCCCCAGGTGCAGGACCCTGCACTTGCCTTTGTTGAACTTCATGAGGTTCCTCTCCACCCACCTCTCCAGCCTGTCCAGGTCTCTCTGAATGGCAGCACAGCCCTCTGGGGTATCCGCCACTCCTCCCAGTTTTGAATCGTCAGCAAACTTGCTGAGGGTGCACTCTGTGCCTTCATCCAGGTCATTGATGAAGAAGTTGAACAGGGCTGGACCCAGTACTGACCCCTGGGGGACACCGCTAGCTACAGGCCGCCAACTAGACTCTGTGCCACTGAGCACAACCCTCTGAGCTCTGCCATTCAGCCAGTTCTCAATCCACCTCGATGATTAAGAACTTAAGAACCATGTGATTAAGAACTTTGAAAATGATAATGTAATCACTGACTGATATACTATAGAGGTATTCCTCACAGAATAATCTTAGCAGCTTTACAGCTGCGGGCCAATGTGTACCCCACCAGGGAATTCTTGGCCCAGGAGCAAGAGGAAACCTGCAGGACAACCTGCAGGCACAGTCCTGCAGAATGGGAGACCTGCTCACATATCATCAGATTCTGCCCCCCRCTCCAAAATGCCCAAATTAAAAGACATAATAAGCTGTGTGAATTGTTGGCCAGTGAGGCCAAAAGAAAGGATTGGACAGTCTTTACAGAACCCAATCTGAGATTTATTAACAACAAATTATTTAAACTGGATTTGATTTGTGTTAAGGATAACAGGGCATTTGTGACTGATCCAACAAGATTTGAAAGTAAATTATCATCCTTGGCAGATGAAGTGGCAGAGAAGGTGAAGAAATAGCAGCAGCCAGAAGAGCAAGTAAAAGAATTAATGACTGTCACTGAAGTCAAGTTTGTGGATTTCCCAACTGGAGCAGAAGGAAAATGGCATAGAGGTCATTTTGCTCTCCTATCTGACCTGGGACTCTCTGATAACCACTGAGAGAGTAGCATGGCTTTTCGGTAGGAGGGCATTGCTATCCTCTGTGGATATTATGCATGTTTTCGCAAGCCTGAGAAGGGCTACTGTGTTTTGATTGGCTTATACTAACCTCTTGCTACTATTAATGTCCTCTTCTTCTATTGAAGGCAAAAGAAAGAATTTTTACCTAGACCGCGTGAGTTGCCTTAGGTCCTCATGATCTGCTGTTTTTTCCCTGGGTCTCATAACTTGGTTGTGGGTTCCTAAAGGGGTGGGGATGTAAATCTTGATTTGCAATGGCATTGTCACTGGGTTTTACATGGACAGGTGTATTTATTTTATTTTATTTTTTTAGGGAATGCAGGTGCTAGCAGTTTGGTAAGACTCCAGTACAGGTAACTACATTCTATTATCTTATATTCTCCTTGCAATTGATCTAGAAATAGCCATGAAGTGACAAGAGTCCCTAGACAGTCCTGCAAGTAGACAGCAATACTATTATATTATTTAAAGCTTTAAACACTTAGAATTGAAAGGTTAGTGTGCACATGCACAAAAATAAGCATTTACGTAGAGAATAACTGAAAAGAAAGGAGACTGAATAGGGAGAAAATGTGACAGAACTGGAAAGGCAAAAATTACATCCTTTCATTTTCTTAACAAGGACAGGAGGTCTCTACAAATGGTGTAGGATGGGCTCTGAGTCTCCAAACTGGTTTGCCATCCTACTGAGTATACAGCAGATGGCAGAGACACTCGTGGCACAAAACAATCCACAGGAGTGCTGAGGGGTTAGTTCTGAGCAGTGGTAATGGTTATCTGATGCCATGGCTCAACATCTATCACATCCAAAGCACAAAATCATCTTCACCTTTTCACCTGCTAATAAAAGCATTTGGGTTCACGAAGAGAGGCATGTTCTGAAAACAGCTCCATTCACATCCAGGTTTGCATGACCAAAAGCTGTGGAAACAGAAGCCCTCCTGACGCCATGGTTTGCATGTACTCCATGCGGCATCCTGGCACTTACGTGCCAGTGCCACAGGAAAACGGTGCTCTCTGAGCAAAACCTGGGTGGGAAGAGCTCTTGTTTGAGCATAAATCCCTGATTGCCTCCAAACAAACGGAAAGCTTGTAGTTAAATATATAGTAAATGTGGGTTATTTCCAAACATCCACAGCTCTCTGTTTGATCTGAATGAAACACGTCTGCTAGAGACAGCTGCTTCTGGTCTGCTTGCTGCCAATGATATTTACAGTCTCTCTCCCTCTCTGCATTTCTTTCAATTTTTCTTTCTTTCTTTTCTTCTTTCCTTTTTTTTTTTTTTTGGTAAGGTTTTTACCAGAGAGGTTATCACACTAGTATGATACTAGAGCAAAATTATATCAGTCCCCTTGATCTAAATAAACACCCATTGCTGGATAGTCCCACTGAAACCAATGAGACTGCCAATTTTACCGTCTTTAAGGAATTGACCTGTGCACCTGGCCCTAGACCCAATCCATGTGTAACAGGCTGGGGAGTGCAGGGTCTATATTCAGATTGTGAAACTTCTGAGCTTGTTTCACTTGCAGAAATAACTGTGTTTCTTACATCTTATCAGCTTGATGCCTTCTGAGCCATGGGGGTTTTTTAGTTACTTTGAGAGTGTGTTTTGTGCTTTATTGCTGAGAGGAGTCTGGAAAGAAAAGGGAGAGGAAGGAGATCCCCAGTTAATTAACTACAGTAAATGCTTGATCTGCCTAGCCCACCAAGTATTTTAGGAGACCAATGAATATGTAAGTTAAGAGGATTTTAGACACAAAAAATAAACAGTTTTGTGAGTGTAAAAACATGCAGCTTGTGGAGGCTACTTGTCTCTTTGAGCTGAAAAACAATTTTGTTCTAATCGTGGGTTTGGAGCAGTCTGAAGGCATGCTTGTAGGGTATGGCATAGAATTTGTCCCCTCAAATGCAAAGGTATTGGGTACTTCACTGAGCTGGATATTAGACTGTCTTCACACAGTTTCTGGAAAATGAGTTCCTGCAGCACAAGTTGCTGCTCAGCAGCTCACCCACAGTAGCTGACCATGGGCGTGATGAGGACAGCAAAGTGAGTGCAACTGCGTGATGGAAGCTAACACATTTTGCTTTATTTTTGGAGCATAAGCCTAGAAGTTAAGCTGCAATAACTCAATTTCTTGTCATTATCAGCCTACATCAGCAGCGTAAGACTATGCTTTTCAAAGATGCTAAAGGAGTTAGGTTTTGAGTTCCCACTCGGATTTGGATGTCCTGATTTTTAAGGGCCTTTGGAAGATCTCAGGAAAAAGGGACACCAGGAAGAATCCTAAATGATAACTTTAAACCTATGAAGTTTCTGAAGCTGTGCAGACACATAAGGATTTTAGCATGTGAGGCCTGTACTATCTTAGAAAAGCTGAATTCCTTTCTACTATGTCTAGTATGGAGTAGTGCCTGTTTAAACCTCATCTGGATGCTGCTCCTGGAGTCTGCAGATATATTTGTTTTTAAGTTATGACATTAAAATAGGCTAAAAATGTAAAGGTGTTAATCAGCAACATCATTCATCTGGTTCAGTATTTATTAGCTCATTTATAATGTCTGGTTGTACTGATATTTGTTTTTATTTTGTTAGGATCTAATGCCTTGAATTTAATCAAGTTATTTGAAGTCACCAATAATAAATGCCTTTCACTTCAGCAGCATAGAGCAAGGCTGGAATTTCAAAAGGATTTATGAAACACAAGACCAATGATACCAGGTCATTCCTTTTGTGGAAGATGACCTATACCTGTGACCATCCCAGGTGCCTTTCTCTGAATTCCTTGGGGAAGGTAAGGTTTCATGACATGGAAATTAGTTTGAGCCTCACTGTCTTGTATGCTCTACATATTGCATTTCCCTGGACCCACATTCAAATTCCGTGTTGGAATGAGATCTAGGCAAATACCATCACCTCCTCCCCATGTAATACTGTAGTGTGTGGGCTGCTAAGGAAGCGTAACTCATACGGGTCAGCTCCTCAGTACAGAGTCAGGAGTAGCTGGACTATAGAGCTTAGCCTCTTCACAGCTTAGACACTCATCTGCTGTTTTGGAAATGCCCTAAACCTGTTGACTGACACTCCTGCTCCTGATAGTTCCAATCTTTTAAGCTGCTGACCACTTGCAGTGGGCTTTTTGTGGTACTAGGGGAGAATAAAGAGGTTCAGTGACTTATGCAGGAAGCTCATCTGTTTCCTTTCGGCCTGTCCCTCCCTAAACTCCACATTAGGTGCACCTGCCTCTCCTAAGAGACCTTGCTGCAGGTAATGGACCTATGCTGGTGTTTCTCAGAGGTTCCCTAAAACAAAAGTATGCATTTTTCACAGGTTCCTTAATGTGAAATGTCACATTCCTGGCAGATAAAGCACAGAGACTGCCTTTTGAAGTGTTTGCAAATAATGTATGAATGATAAATTAGAGGGGATTTTTTTTTTTTTCAGGTTGCCCCACATCTGTGACTATGTGGTGGAGCATTTGCAAAATTTAGAGAGGGATCAGAAACATGGCACTGTATCTGAGGTTCATTTGTAGAAGGTAAAGTAGCGTATGTTATGAGTCAGTTAATCTCTTTAGGGCTTTATCCAGCACAAATTAGGTTCTGTGGTCACTGAGTCACAGCAGGCTGTGGGCCGCTGTAGCCTTGGAGCTTTATTCTGATTCAGCTGCCAAGAAATGAACTGCTCTGTGGGCGCAAAAACTGGCTTAAGCTTCATGAACTCCAGCCAGGCATGTGCAGATCGAAAGGCTGGTCTTCCTTTCGCACACAGCTGCGTGATTCCTTTCTCACCAACAGTCCCGATGCTAAGACACAGCCCCTGGGACAAAAAAAAAAAAGGTGCTAATTTTGTCTCATTAGAAATCAGCAAAGGGTGTGAAACAGTTTAAAAAGATGTGGAAGCTCTTGATGTTTTGGCTATTTAAACCCAGCCAGGACAAACACAGCATGCAGGGATCAGTTCTGTGCTGCTGTTGGAACCTATCATCTCTAAATAAAAACAGCTCTAGAATAAAATGCCTCTAAAATAAAATGTCGTAGGTTTCCTAAGTGGACAAAAGGGACTGGGAGATATACCTCTAATTACAACTAATCTCTCAAAGATTGAAAATCTCGTTCATAAATCACTTAATAGAGGCGCAGACCAAATCACTGGGGAGTCATTCGTGCTCACATATGGGTGTCAGGATGTCTGCTCCTGTGTGCAACTTTGTCCTTCCCTGTTGATTCCTTGACCTTGGTAAAAGAACATATTGTCTCTGCACTTTATGTTACACATTGTAAATGAGGCTATAAATATTTGTCTATGTCACAGCAGTAGTGTTGAGATCAAATAAGCACTTACTCTTTGCATGGAAAACAAAAAGAATATCTTTATTGTTTCCATTATCTATTGTTGCCAAGCTATTTATTATTGCCATTAATAGGAATTAAAGACTGTTAAAAAGCGTTGCTTAGTCATTTTCATCTCTTAATTTCTGTGATTCTTTTGAACGAGCTTTCAGGAAGTGGCCAGTTCTGAAACATTAAAATATGTAAGAGATGTGCGTGATTGTGACACCCTGAACATACAACACCTTACCTGCATATTGACAACAAGAAGGCATTGTAACACCTTACCTACATATTGACAACAAGAAGGTGTTGTCATTGCTGCTTCCAACCACCAAAGCTTTGCCAGCAAGTATTGTCAGAGGAGGCCAGACACAAGGCTACATCCCATGCACCATCCCACCTTGATGTGTTAGAAACACAGCAAGAACTACTCATTTCTGGGCAGCTGGAGTGAAAGCCAAAGAAACAGGCAGGTGGTTGATGTGTTATTTCAGCTGAGCAACCCCCTGGGCCTGCCTTGCCCACCTACAGTCAGATGCTTGAAGCTGTGGTGCTGCACGTATCTCGGACTCCTGCAGCCCAGCTCAGGTTTAAGTATGTGTCTCCTGTCTAGGGCCATCTGGGATTCACAAACTCAGTGTCTTTTCATGTAAAGTAACCTTGGAGATCAAATCTGGTGGGTGTGCTCAAATCATACTAAATACACGCTAGTGGCACTGACTTTAGCAGGAAGCCCAGTATCCACCGTCACTTTAGCTCAAAAACACAGCCWAAAGAAGAAGTGCCAACCTACTTAGCTCTAGGCACCTTAAGGACCAGCCAAATTTAGGTGCAAAATGACCGTCCACAGTAGGATTTAGAACCAAGAAAGGCTGAGATTGTACTGATCAGAGTCAGAAAGGAACAAGAAGGTCATTTGGACCTCTCTCCCCAGCTTTACTGTGAGGCTCCAAGCATTCACTAAAGATGAGACCACAGGTTCCACAGGGCCACTTCTCACAGAARCACTCATTTCAAAGTTTAAAGTGCAGGACAAATGTAAAAGGGCATCTTCCTTATCCAATACATAGAATCAGTCMGTAGATATTTGGTCTGGTCTAGGTAACCCTGTGCTTTCATGCCCCATGATATTCTTCATTTACAAAAGCTGTAACTTAGACAGAAGGGGTTGTCTCAGGAGTAAAAAGGTACCTTTGGCAAGTCAGAGTAGTTTGGGACACTCTCAAAATAAATTTTATTTAATCCCACCTTTGCTGGTGTTTTCTGCCATCAGTAGGGAGTGCTGGTACAGTTAATTCACAAATAGACAGCTTTCCCAAAGATCTGTCAAATGTTCAGCAAACTGAAATGCTCAGAAAATCATGTTTGTATAATTATATTTACGATCGGGTCCCACAAATTCAGCAATTTAATAACTGTTTCTCCAAAGATCTCTGAATGTCAGGAAATTTGCATGTGGGAGTCTTTCATATRGTCTTTGGGAGGTAAGGTGAAGCCAGGTGCCTCCCAAATGCAAGCCCTTGAAGGACTGGGCCTTTCAAGTGGAGCTGATCTTCTCCTTCTTATATATATYATATGCAGTACCTCTACTTTTGCTTTAAAATAAGAGTAATTAAAAAGAAGGCTTTCACCCTTTGCATTGGATCTGGTGAACTGCAGCTCAGTCACATGYATTGGTTCAGCATTAGATGTTATACAGCCCCAGCAATTAGTACAGCTACAACAGCAGTGACACAAACATGACRCAAAATTATCTGCACGAAACATAAAAGAGTCTAGTAATTTATGAATGTTGCTTTTAATCTATATTAAGCACAGTCCGGAGAAAAACCTCATTCACTGAGCCCAACTCACTTCGCAGTTAAATCAAATTCAGGGTAGGATAAAATGCTTCTTATCAATTAATTTTTACTTTAATCTTTACAGACTTGATGGGGAAAGTAGATACTAAATCTCAGAAGAGAATTCTGAGTATACTGGGGAAAAAAAGCACAGGACAGCAAGATTCAACAGGACAAGCAGAAGCTTTGGAGTAAGCCGCTATAAAGAGTGAAGATTTCAGTACAGAACCACACTGCAAGTGGCTGGCAGGGTTTACCTGAACACTGTATCTGGCAGTTCACAGCGATACTGCCAGTCATATTACCTGACTCCTTGATGCTGCTGGCTCCTTTCACCTACCAGAGTAGTGAGGAAGGTGGGAACGATGGTGTAAATAGATGGAATTGGAATTTGAGAGGGAGGGAATATGAAGGATAAAATCTCCCCCCCCCTTTTTTTTTAATTTACTCACCTAACATTAAGCCTCTAAATCCTTACTTAGAGGGGATGGCAAAAAATTCCCCATAGAAATATTTTCGTTTCCAGCAGGAAGTTAGAGGTTTGATAGAATTAACATTTTTGTGGAAAGCATCTGCTTTTACTACTAAATAATAACTGATTTTTAAGTAGGGGTAAAAAATCAAAACTCCTAAATCATCAGTGTCTTCAGGTAYTTATTATTCAGTTATACTTACTATGAGATGCCTAAAGATTCTCACAGATAATTTCATCTCTTCTTTACACAGAAAGTAAAAACCATAACTCTCTTGTTTACACATCCAGGGTGAATTTACCAAGTACCATARGAAGAGGCAGCCCTAGTCCTTCGAGCAGTACGGCATGATGCCAGCCATGCTTCTGGCAGGACAGGGAAGGGCCTTGTGTCCAGCAGGCTCTCCATGCACATCACGGCATGCACCAGTGCATAAGGAGATCCCGCCGGCTGCTGCAGCAGTCTGAGGTTTAACCGTGCAGCTCTTGCTTTCCCACATGCTCTTTCTCTCTGTTTGCACGCCACAGTGCAAGGAGCAGTGTTGCACAGACACCCACAACAGTGTTTGTCAAAAGAAAAGAACTAATCTGGGGAGATCCTGGCATATGGTAATGCTTGCATAAGAAACAAAATCTCCCCAAAAGGTTGGTTAGTTGCTGTCTGGTGGTGACAGGAGTCTCGTTACACGGGTCTTTGCAGCGGCATCTTCAGCTGGATGGGGAGAGACATCTCAAACCACAGTTCTGTTCAGTTTTTGTAATCCAGCTGSCCACGGCCCTACGTGACCATCCCAGCACATGCATAATCTATTGATATAGCTAAACTACGTACAAAATATCTCTTAAATATCTTAACTACATATAAAAGACTGTCCTACTTGACCATTTCTGCAGGAACAGTTTCTAATGACTATTTACAAATATCTTATCCATGTGAAATTTGATCACGTCTACAACAGGAACCACCTAGAGGTGTCATTGGAACACTCCACTCAGGATGTTAATCAGCACCTTTAAATATACAAATTAGACTAGACACAGCAGGACCTGACTCAGGGAATTTCTAGAACTGTCTTGGAGAGCTCCTGTAATAGTCAAATACTTAATTGTGACGGTTCATTCAGTCACCAAGTTTCAAGGTGGTCCATTGTCTCAAACCGGTCGTCCATTGTCTCATCTCTTCAAATGACAAGCTGTGAGCTCCTGGACCACCAGGATACCCACGTACACCACAATTACAATCAGAAAAAAAACTTGATTTTCATATTTACAACTGATGTATAACTTAAGACCTGTAGCTCTTACTACATGGTGTGCTGAACTCATACTAAGCTGGATGCCTGGAAAAAAGTTTTATACTATACGGCAGACTCCCATTTCTCCTTGTGTCTGCTTTACTACAGCTTGGCTACTCCAAAGTGCTATCATGCAGTAATGGACCCAGCATACTGCTCTAGGTCTCCTTTCCTTTTAAATAATAATCCATAACCCAGAAAAGATTATTCCGTTTTTTACCTATCAGCATATAACTTTGTTCAAAGTGGGTCAGACCCATGCAAATATGTGAGGATCAAGTCATTACAGTGGAATGAAAAACCTGCAGGACAGAAATAGAAGTAGAAATGATTTTATRTTCCTTGAGGCTTTCATAAAGGCCAAGAAGCAGAGAGAGAAGMATAGAATTTGAGCACCCAGATTTTTATTCAAAATCAGTGATGTTTTAGAAATTAGGCCAAAAATCATGGAGTGACAGGTGCCTACTCCAATGAGAGCTGAAATACTCTCTATGCTAGCAGGGCAGAGCCCTGGGCTTTTCTTCCTGAATACGTTCTTTACTGAAGCAACAGATTTGGGTTTGGTTACATCTTTTATGAATACTTTTTCAATAAATTAATCAGAAGCTTCAGGGGATTTAAGGCTTTTAAAAACAGATCAGTTCTTCTGCAATTCCCTTCTGAGAGCTTCAAAACTGGATTTCTTCCCATTCAATTTTTCATATTTCCATTTTGCAAAATTGAAGAATCCTGAGCCAATGCAATGACAATGCTTGTACTCTCCTGAATCAGAATTTGCCAAAGACCTCAGAGCCACTGGCACCGTCTGCGGGAGTCTGATGGCTACTCCATGCAACACCCTTGATTCACAGAGCTGTGTCAATGAGCCACAGCCGCCAAAGGTCTGAGCCATGATTCTTCCTGCTCTTTAAAAGCCATCATGTCTCAAATTGCCCATCTAAGCTTGGACAAGGTGAATAACTAGCAGAGTTCATGCAGTGCCTTCACAGACACTCCCTGCACCAGGAGGGCTGCATACTTTTCCAAGGGCTGTCCTCTTAGGGCCCACACAGCTGCTCCTGATAGCTACAATGAATTGCACACATTGCTTTGAAACCTCCTGCTGTTGTTCAGAAAGCCAGTTCAGGGTTAATAACTTTCTCATATTCATAAAGAAAGAGCACTGAGACCACCAGTAGGCTCATGCTGTTCCTAGAGCACCAGAGAGGGCATCAATAGATTGAACAGGGGTACAGAGGGTCCAGGCAGAGCCTGGAATTACAGGTAGGATACCCTCCTCTAAAGCAAAATATCAGGACTTTTCTTGCCCCTTTAAAGCTTCTTCATGTCTCTCAACTACCTTCCTCTTCCCCACATCTTTTCTGGGAAGCCCTGCATTTAAATAAGCCTGTTCTCTGATACAGAAGCATGAAATCATGGTTGCTCTCCCCACAGTATTGCTGCGGACTCTGTTTCTGTAAGAGCAGTTCCTGTTCTTATGAGGGAATATCATGTGTGCAGTACTCAGCTTCAGCTACTCAGCTTTATAAAGAGATATTTTAGCAGGGATGATTGCGCTCCCCGCTCAGAGTGGTGGAACCAGTGTATGGAGCTTGGTCCAGCCGCATCCCTCATCAGCTAATACAGCAGTCCCTTCTGCGAGGAGAGACCCAAAGGACATAACAGGAGGCCTTACAACCCCACAAAAAAACAGCTGCACATCATATACTGCACCATCTCAAAGGATTCTCAGCAAAACAGGTGCACAAAAGGCAGGTTATTTTGTGGCTTGTGCTGTTTATACAGCAAAAAGAAAAAACAAGGCAAAGGACACACAAGGGCACAGTCATAGCTCATATAACTTTTTACAACAAATACACAAATGTACCATTCCTAACTATATATGTTCAATTGCTCTTGTCTCTTTTCTTGTGGTTTCTATAATATATAGCACCATGTGCACCATTAGAGGTTTCACAAGCTATTTGAAGTTCTACTGCTAAGATACCTGATATGAACACAAAAAAGAGGTCAATATTTTTTCAGTGCAGACTTGATTCAGACAGGTGTTTAGGCACAGACCTCACTGTAAGAAATAGGGTTTAAGGGCTCAAGAACTCTCATTAATATTAAGGAAAGTATAAAAGACATTTATAGATATGTAGAAAACAATTGTGGCAATGGAATAGTGTTGGGAATGAATACAATAATGTAAAGGAAAATCAAAAACTGAGCCTACCAATTCTGAACACCATCTAGCCTCTTGGTGCTCAGACTGTCTTGGAAACTCTGACATTTAGCTTTTTCAAGCTTGCTTTTTCTTTTGATTAATACTCTTTTTTTTTCTTCTAACTAGCACAAGACCTCAGTAGTCTTTAGCAGGATATCTCTCAAGACTCAAAGTCAATAACAGCTGAAGAGGGTAATCCTGGCAAAGGCTTTTCTTTTGGAATCCCTTGGCCAGAGATGAACTTTGCATTTGTCAAGCATTTATACTATAAGGCCTGTGTGTATGCATTAGAGAAAGAGAAAAGGACAGTTCTACGGATGTGGGTATGACAGCAGATCTGTGGTTTTTCAGCCTGGCAGCCCATGGAAGATTTCGAAGGGATCTGCAAYGGGTAACTAAGAAATGAAAGGCTTTTGTTAATAGGCTAGAATATGATATACAGAGATCTACACTTCCACAGTTCCAAAAAATTTCTGAGAATCTCATAACTGAAAGAAGTTGAAAGCCACAGGAGTGGAGAGACACATGAAAGAGAAAAAGAGACGGAATACACGATAATGTAAGTTATAAAACTGTTAATATCCAGAAGCCTTAAAGAGAAGCTAGTGTCCACACACATTTCATGAAAGATGGTTTGCAACTTAAAAAAACCCACAAGCAAAGAAAAAAATAGGTGTAGCAACTCATACATTCATCCAAAACTCATATTTTACTGTCACTTTGTGTCAACAGGCAATATAAAGATATGCTACAACAGAGACAGTCAGGGGTACTACATCTGCAAATAACAGATTAATCCCAGAGCTGAGCAAAATTTGGAATTCATCTTAAGGAAAAAACAGGAATTTCATCATTTGTTTTGGTGCTGGATAGTGATAAAAAAAATTGAAATAAGAAAATTTTGTATACAAAACTCCAGCAATATGAAAATTGTATTTTTCTTTTRATATTGTTATTTGGTATAAAATGCTTTGATTAAAGTTAAGTTGAACAGCTTCAATTTTGATAACTGATTTGATGTCACTTGCTTTGTTTGGATATACCTGTAGGGCTTTTTCATTATAATGCCTGACTGCGTAGGCATTATATCTTCAGAGAGTGATGCCCAAATCCTCTTTCATAATTCAGATTGCTTTATCACCTTTTATGATGCACCAGAGTCAGATGATTCCTATCCTGAAACAAGGAAATCCACTTTGTCTTGTGAGAGAAACTGTCCTTTGGAGAGTTCTAGACCATCAGAGATGATAACATCTCTAGCTGCAGCCTCATGGACCAATGTGCTAAGTGGGAAAGCAGTATAACAATTTACTAAATAGGGCAAATTAAATCTTCTGATGCAGCTCAACAGAAAAACACTTCTACTTGGGCTGAACCACCAACAAAAAAAACCACAAAAAAACCTAAAACAAAATAATCCTATTAGACTTTATCCAGTGAAAGTTTGTTTTCTAAAACAGAATTTTTAAAAACTCCAACATTTTGACATTGTAGAAACAGCATTTTTAATCACAGAATAATTCCAATCAATTTTACCTGTGAATTCTGACAAAACCAAAAAACCTCAGTCTTAATTCACAGCTTTCGTTTTCATTTGTCACCAATTTTTATGCATGCAATTATTTTCTGTGCATGATGGTGAATTTATATTATGTCATTAAAAGGTAGCAGCAGCTGCCATTTATCACAGAATTAGTTAAATACTGTCCTTTCACCTAAAAGGAAGGAGCAATTGTTCTCCATCATGGGAAAAGGTGCCTGATGGCAGCGGGAGCTGCTGCCCAAGTTAACCACAAGAGAACCTCAGCATGGCCAATTTGTGTGGGCTGAGAGGCTGGCAATGCAGGGAGCATAATATTGTTTGGAAAATATGTCTTGGTGACAGAGGCCAAGAGCTAGACAAAAGCCAGTGGTGAATGAATGAAATGCTTTTGTGAGTGGTCCTGAGAGAGGGCCAGAATCAAAGCTACTTGAGGTACTGGATTTAAAACTGTGTTCAAAAGCTGCCTCTAGCGGTTTCTGCCTGGTTCAGGGAAGCATAACTTTGTGTATATTCATGGTAAATAAGTAGGACAGCACCAAAAAAACCTGTCCGATTCTTGTCATCAATATCTCCTCTTAATGGAAACAACCTGGCAGGGCCCCAAATGCTAACTGCTCAGGTCAGAGGGACAACAGTATAAATGTTTGCAATAAAGGACTTCTGGGCTCCAAACACATTTGTTTAATCAAAAAGATTTGTGTAGTGATCAAAGAAATTACTCTGGCAAAAGCCATATAGTTTGTAGAGATTAAGCAAGTGATCCAGGTCCAACAGGAGAACCATCTTTAAAGCACATCGCTGTAAATCCCACTGCTTTCATCAGAAATTAGAAGTGCACTTACAGTCAAGATCTACAAGATTTAATAGGACAATCTTGCACAAACACTTTCTGGCCAAGACAGCTATAGGCTGAAAATATATCTGCACAAAGAAGTAGGGGAGCAGTTATGGACAATAACCACATTTGTAAAATCAAGATAACTCACAGCAAGCTAAAACATGAAAAGAGATGCAGTTCTCTGAATAAACAACTATTTTTTTACACATTGGCAGTCTGCTTCTGATTTATGGACAGATAGGCATGGAACACAAAATGATCTCTGACAGGAAGAGAGAACTCTTTATTGTATGAACATTAATCTCATCATTATTTTGCTTCTTTTTGCTTCTGCTTCCTGCTCATCTTTGCAGGAGTATTTAAATGTAATTTAAATATTTTAAAAAATCCACCCAGATTGAGATCATGCCACAGTTAATTAAAATATGTTCTTTTTACCAGTTGCAGTTTTCATTCTGGGCATACCTTACCTGTACACTTTAGTGAGGCTGCCCAGATGGCTGGAACAGTCCCACAGAATTTGAAGAGATGCTGTAACATAAAGGAAGCACATCTGGGTAAACAAGGCTCCAGCAGGCCTGCTTGAAATCCAATTATTTTTCTACTGTGCACAGAAAACTATATTGCTCCATTTATTGAGAAAGAATGTCAGAACACAGCTACATGAACGAAAACTTCATACAAAGCTCTTCTTCTGTGCACATATACTTTCGTGTTAGCTTACACAGGTTCTCTGAACAAACACAGCCCATTAAAAAAGCTCCCACTTCCAAGCAATACTCAGTTTGGATAATACTTGTAAAAGGACCTCAGGGACTGGGAAACCAAACACTGAAAGTGCCAATTCCTGTCACTTCAGAAAGACTCAGGATAAATTTTCAAAACATCAAAGTGTGGGAGCCACCTGAACACCATTGACTATGAATGGGACTCAGCCTCCTTTGAAATCTTTACTTCATGCACACTTACTAAACAGAGAGTCTTTTCACCACATCAGAGAGAATACAGGAGAAGTGGAGGAGGGAATCAAGACTTGAATCTAAATTTCTGGCACTGTAAATCATTTTTGCGTTAATAGTGCTTAATACTGATTAATAATGATGATTGATAATAAAAGGTATTCTAGTGGGAGTGCTGCAAAGAATGGAATCACCTTCCTATTTTCTATTTCTCTACAGAACAGTCCTTGTTCTTGTCATTCGTTTTGCTGTTTGGCAAAGAAAGTCCATATGGTGAGAGCTGAAAGAATTATCAAGTGGAATGGTTAATGCTGCTACTGGGCTTCTGGTCTACATGTGATGTATAGTGACAGTTTTATCACAGAGAGATATAATAAAATCCTATGGCTAGTGTTACCCATGCTGTTCAACATGAACTGTACCCACTGCAGAAATATTAATGACCTTAATTAATGTTCTGCATTTAGAATGTCTTTCAAAACTGTTCCCTCTCAGAACTGAAAGGGACTTGGTGTGATTTCCTAATTTACATGGCAAAGAGACTTTGCTCATCTAAGGTGTCAAAGGCAATCGTTCAGCTAGTGAGATTTTGTATGACATTTATCCTGCTAAATAAACAGGCTAGATTCAGTGTCTGAGAATCGCCAGGAGATTAATTTGAAATGTGTAAGTGAAAGTGTCACCTGATCACATGGAATCCAAGGAAACTATGTTTTGATGYACTGTGCAAGCAAATTGCACAATCAGAAAAGCCAGACAACTTTTTCTTATCATGTGGCATTGATTATATAGATCGAGCAAGGTTGGATCCCTTAGGTATATCAGACAGCCTCAAGCATTCAAAATAATAGGGTAATTGATAACAGTAGCAGGTCGACATCTTTGATCTGGATCAGCAGGTACAGGGGAGAAGACACTTGGCCAGAAGACTTTGTCATGTGCAGAAAGCAAAGAAACGGTGGGCTGGAAATCTCAGCTTGTGCTCCTCCCCCTGTGTGGGTGCAGATCCAGACCCTCAGTGGGAGCTCATGCCCTGGGGATCAGGGGCATTAGGAAGAGTAGAGGAAGGGCAGATTCACTGCTTTCATGTCTGGCACTCTGCACACTCTGTCCCCAAGCAGCCACTTACAGGAAAAGTCTTATTACAGGAAGTATCAGGCATTCTTAATAAAATAAAAAATAAATAATTAAATTGTGCACCCATCTCCATTACTGAAATATTTCTCCCCTTGCTAGAATGCTTTAGAGTTCTGCTGCTTAGGCAGAAGAGGTTCGTGTAAATAAGACCTTTATGCAAAATTACCTGGACACAAGCTGCCAACTTAAGTTGACTCACTGGAGCCTCGGGAGAGAGCTACAAATGCAAGGGCAGTCTTTTCAAGAAAAACAGCCAAGGTAGACTGGGAAAAGTCACCAGGGATCCTCCAAATGTACCAGAGGTTTTCTTGAAGGGGAGCAGAAGTGGATTTAGAGGCTGAGGAGGAAAAATGTACTATACCAAGCCGGAACACTGGGGAAAATGAAGGAACACTCAGTGGATCCAAAGCCTCAGTAAATTCTAATCTACTACTGACACAAGAGGTATCAGGAAGGAAGTCGGGAAAAGCTTTGAGTGATAGTATGAAAGAAAAGGTGCTTGCCATTTGCATGACGGAATGGTTCTTCCATTCTCCAAAGCTCTTATACTAGCTCCCTTACAATGCTTCCTCCTTCCTTCCCCCCAAAAGGCTGATTTGCATAACTTCTTCTTAGGGCTTGCAATCTATCCTATATCTTTCCCCACTGGTTCTTAAGGGATCACTGTCTTATTTCTTCTTTATATAGCTTTCTTCCTTAAAGGGACATTAACCCCAAGCCCAGCATTACTATAAACCCAGAAAAATTAAAGCTGAGGTAACATGTTAAAGACAGAATTATGTGCTGTATTATAGAAACTTACAGTTAGGGGACCCACACAGCCTTAGCTCTGCCTAGGGAGATGCTACAGAAAAATTGCTGTGGCATTTTAATGTTGGTGGTCTCGACTTAGACTAAGCATAGAAGTAGTGTGACTATCTATCATTTCTGTCCCTATATACAGACCCTTGGCTAAACAGACAAGTAATGATAGAAGTGAAGACTAAGAATAATCCCAGTTTCCACTTGCGGGACCAGTCATGTTTCCATCACCCCTGCCAGTGGAAGATGTAGCTTCCATTYGATAGTAACTCATTACAATATAATATAAGGATTGTTCCTAGTCCTCTATTATGAGAAAAGCCATGTTTGTGTGGGAGTATGTATTTCTTTAGGGAATGAATTGACATAATCCCCATGAGTCTGCATGTGAACCYTCCTGAATTCTCTTGCTATGCCAGAGGACATTTGCATAAATATAACAAGCGATGCAACTGTGAGTTTAAGACAGAAACTGCATGCTGTGTTTTTCAGTTCACCAAAGGCCATATCCTTTGGCAGGGATAAATCTCCTGATGCTTTTTCTCAAGAGCTCAGGATGCTGAACAATGCAAAACTAACAATATAACTTTTCCCAAATGACARGTGCAGTTGCATTCCTTAAGCTAGTTTTTCCTATTCAAACTCATACATTAAATGTGTAAGCACACTATAAAAGAAACAGGACATGCAGTGTGGCTGAGCTAGCAGTACTGTGAGAACATTCATACAGTAAACTTAACGTTGCATGAACTGATGTTTTTGGCATTTGTTTCAAAAACTGCCTGTTTTTAGTCCATTTGCCCAGGTTTGGAGGGACTGACAGTCTCTGCTCAAAAAAGATCCAGAACCGAAACAGCAGCGATGTCAAAGGTCTGCAGTGAGTCAGAACAGGAGTGCGTGCATGGGAGCAGCTTACACTGGGCTTTGATTGCCTCATGAGGATTTCTTAGCTTGTAATTGTAAGTGAGAGCTTCATATATTGCATTACAGCATCCTTCACAGTCTCTCAAAAAGCGCTGATCCCCATCACAACTGGGGCTCAGCAAAWCCTTATTAGGAAAAGTCAGCCCCACCTTGAAGAAAGACAGGAGCTTCTGAGGCGAAACTGAGGCACAGCAGTTGAAATGACTTATAAAGGTCATGCAGCAGATGAGTAGTCTGACTTCAAAGCTGAGTCTTGTAACTGTAAGCCCACATTTCTTTGCTGTCTTGTGCATTGCTTATGCTAAGAGGTCCTGCTCCAAAATTCACTGAAATTGAATAAAAAGACAGCCATTAACTTAGCGGTCTTTGGACTTTGTACTATTGCTCCATGAATAAGCACCCATTTTTCTTCACCAATATCTACTAAAGRTTGCAAAAACACCCTATTAATTTTATGCCTGTTAAAAAATATGCCTGTAATATGCTTGGCTAATTTGTGTGCATCTGGAGAACACTGCCATTAATGAAGCTGATGCCTTTTCACTCRGATGAGAGCGCTACGGACCAACAGGGGAACTGGCAGCGGGGGGGGGGGGCACGGAGACTTGTGCCTTGTTAATGTTTATTAACTSTATTAGGAAATGTGTTTCTGAAAACAGGAAAATTATATTAGTGTGTTTTCCTCTTTTCCTTTCCCCTCCCTGCATTTTCCCTCCCTCGTTTATTTTCGTGGAGGAAACGTAATACCCACAGATTCTGCTGCCATTAATTGCAGGGATGGCCAAATCCCTTGTATCAGCAATTAAACTGGAGCCATGAAAACAAGCTCAGCGATTTCTCCTCCATTCTTTTAGGCAGGAGAAAGTTCATGCTCGCAGTTGTGCTGCAAAGCAGCTCAGCAAACTCATTAATACTCCAGAAGCAGGCAATCAATCCCTTCAGGTCAAAGATCAGAGCTACCAGTATCAGGGCTTAAACAGAAGCCCTTCTGTAGGTCATCTAGTATTGGCTTTGGATTATGGCTATTCGTCTATGACACTGAAGGCCAGGTTTTGTGTTTGTTCTCTCCACACTTCACATAATCCTTGGCTGTTTTTTCTTTTTTCTTTTTTTTTTTTCTTTTTTAAGGCAAAAGCTTCATAAAATGTAAAGAGATAGACTCATATTCCTTCTGGAAGTAAATGACACATATCATTACAAAAGAAACACCTAGCCTCTGATATGCAYGCAGTCTTCAAAAGGTCTACATAAGATGGCAGCATACGTTCAGATGTGACATCCTATGAAAGGTAAAGAACAATGCAAAGTGCTTTACACTGTTTTCTGTACCTGAAGGCCAGAGGCCATCTTATTCCCAGGAAGCAAAATGTGTTTACACTTGGAAACCTGTAGAATGGTAAACTGTGGACAAGACTTCATTTTCTTTGTGCTTTCTGTTCCACCAGCACTGCTGCTGTCTCCAGCATCTACAACGTCATCTCCAGCCTCAGATGTATTCATTAGCTATGAGTACCCCACAAAAACAAATACAAACACAAAGCTAACTGTGACTTAAAGCAGATGATAGCTGTGTCTTATACATTAGGCACTATTCTTAGTAAAGAGRAGGGTCACATAAGACATCTTTGGTCTCATGCTGTGCACTGTTAGTAGATGCAATTTATTTTCAACACTACCTTCATTCTCTAGTTAACAATGGCTGTAGATTAAAGCCTGTTTACTGACTTAGAATTTTTTGCTTGTTGCTGAAAGAAAGGAAAGAATAAATTACAGGATGCTAAGAATTCAACAGACACAAGGATGTTGTGTTGAAGAGCACAATTTCTTTCCAAATAGCCTGGCACTTCCGGATGGTGCCAGACTGAACAAGAGACCCCACAGATTTTCAGCAAGCTACAGCTCAGTGGAAATGCTTTGGGAGGAAACCAAGTCCTGTGGACCGTTCCTGCTATGTGCTGTACACTGAATATCTGTGCTCCCAGGGAAGGACGGGAGAGGGGTTGAGGACTAGCCCGGGGATGGCAGGTGAATAGCTGGGGCACAGATCCCCGGTGTGGCAGTGTCAAGCAGGCTTTGAGCGATGCTGCTGCCCAAGGTCTTTGCGGTCAGCTGTGGGAGGGCTGGGTGGCTCCCTGTGATGTCCCCCCGCTTTGCCAGGGAGCATCCTACCTCCCAGCATCCATGCAGCTGTTCCCCTGCAACGGTTTAGACTCACCTATCAGGCCAGAGAGAGCAACTGTTCTTCCCATAGATGGTCTTAATGGCTTTCCATGCAAAATGTCATCCTTTGTGCTGGGGAGCAAGCGGAACACCCCAGAACAACAAGATATGGTGTCAAAATAAATATGAATTTTCAGATGACATGACCTTGCTGGCCCCAGCTTACTCCAGGGTGGACATAACTCYACTTTTAGAGCAAAGGCATCCATTTTGTTTTATTTTTTAACCAAATCAGTAGCAATGAAATTAGATTTTCTACAAAGTGTCTCCTAAAAAAAAAAAAGATTGCATATGCCCATTGGCTCCATGTATGTAATATAATATATGAGTAAACAGGGTGAGTAAAAAGGTTAAACTAATTCAACATCAGATTTTCTAAACAAAGCTGAAGCCGTCAAATGGAAAAACTCTGTAAGCACTCCCACAATCACAGCGGTGAACAAGCAAAACAGTCAGGGTCTAGTTCTGTCATCACACCCACTAATCTGGTATTTACTTTGGTGTTATTCCTGAATTATAGTAGTACGGAACAGAGTAGAATCAGATGGGATGATCTTTTATATGACTTGAGACTTTTTAATTTTTTTTTTTTTACWTTTTTGCTATCTGTTGAAGATTTCATAAAGTAGAACTCAGCCAATAAACTGATTCATAGATTAAAATATACAATACTATCAAGAATACTGCTAATCTCAGTTTACTAGCTCACATGGTAACTAAATCCCATATCATCCCTTCCAAAAATGATTCAGGCAGATTAAATCTGACAGGACAGCATGGGGTAATTTGTGCTGTGGTAGCATGCAGTGTACTAGTTTTCAGATAATTTCTCATTTCCAGGGCATTTGAACATTTAGCTTTGAAACTCTGACACACAAAAGAGAAAAAGCATTTGTGAAAAACTGTGTTTTCTTTCTTCCTTTCCTCAGCTTTCAATTCCCTTTTGAAGAACAGAAGGGAAGTGAAGATGGACTGCCATCTATTGGTATAATCAACAAATACCATAAGTGAAAATTTCTTGGTCAAATTCAGTCGGAATACATGACTTCCAATAATATAAAGGGTAGTAAGTCTCAATATATAGCACTTAAGCACCTATATGAAGTCTGAGATACATCTATAACCTAATTTAATGAAAGGACATATTTAGACAAAAAACAGATTTCCCCCTTTTTCTCCTATTTTTTTCTCAACCTGGATTTGCCAGTCAGACTACAGTATCTGAGATTGCCTTTGTACTCTGCTATTACTTCTACAGACCTGCCAATCTACATCCTGGCTTTGCAAAACAAATTAGAAATAACTAAAAAAACAAAGGTCTTAGCCTGAAACATCTCATGTTCTAGTATGGGTAAGTTAGATAACAAGCAACATGAATATTTCTGTATTTTTATTCTGCTGTCCCCTCTACCATCCATTCCACCACGAAGTAAACATTTGTTAGTTGATCTTCCAGTTTCATCACTAATCAACCTTCAAAGTGCAAAGTAGACAAGCTGTCCTAGTGGATGATGCTACCTCGACTGCTTGTTGTCATCCACTAGCTGGATGTTACCATCGCCACCCCTCACTTGAGCAGTTTATATGGTATTTTTCAATTTCCTTAACGGTAGCACTGATTATGGATTTAACATTGTTTACTCTAACCCAGTCACTTTTGCCTAAAGGGAATTGGTTCACAACAGCAGAGCTATAGAAACAGTAATTACCAGCAAGGGAAAAGTTTGCTGTGATAATCTCTTCTCCCATAACAACTGGATTCAAAATACAGCATTTGCTCTGGCCTTAATGGCAAAGGCTCTTTCCTTCTGTGCCCTCATAAAAATGTTTCTTACCACAGATTAGAGTCTTACCACAGGTTTCAGTGAGGCCATGGTTTCACCTCTTTTCTTCCTCCACACGCTCTTTATATAATAGCTCTAAAATGTGTTACTTTGTTGGTGTAGTCATCAATTTTCTACACCAAAGCTGGTGATTTCTATCCAGTTTCTTTCCATAACCCTCCATTTGCCTTTAGATTAAGCTTGTGTCCTCCTCTTCCCRTGATGCAGATCACTTTTTCCACCCAGCACCGCTGATGTGTGGGAGCTGGAGGGCTGAAGTCCTCTAGTTTCTTTGGAAATGCACTCTGGACCTAAGAGCCAAACTATGACCTCTTCTTTGGCGCTCTTAGCAAGGACAGCATGAAATGAAAGGACCAGAGAGAGGAAGCTGTTTTCTTTTCTTGAGAATTGCTGCCTCTGGYGCTGAGCTGATCACCCAGAAGAAAGCCGGAGTGTTACAGCCCATCATATACCTGTTCCCTTTGCTCTGGGGCCACCACCTCRGCTGGTATAAGTCAGGGTAGCTCCTTCACATTTATCAGTGACAATTTAGACCAATTCAAGCACTAGCCCTTAGCTTCCAATGCCACCCCTGCTTCTGGGCATCAAACTACTCTGTAAAAGAAACAAAATGAAAACAGCACATACCTGTTTTCAGGAAAGAGACTTTCCATGACTTATTTCCTCTGTCCCTAGAAGGTTAAAAGCRTTTGGTGTTACTGCATAAGTAAAAGGGAATGCCAGGGAGCTGGGCAATAAAGCATCACAGAGCTATTTACCAAGTAGATTGGTTGATGTTAATGCCTTTTAGATCAGCAATGGAAACAGCCTCTGGGGGGTATATAATAAACAATATTATCAGAGTTTGAGTGCAGGGAATATCAGATTCCACTGCTGACTGACAAAGTGAGAGATTGGCTTATTTACTATTAAGAAACCAATTTATAGTGTTGTGGTGTTGTTATGTCTCTGTTTACTAGGAAACAATATATAGCTCTCATGTTCATTTGTTGTGCAAACATTTCTGTTACTTGATCCCCAAAAGGCAGTTGGTGATACTGATATTGTATGGGAAGACTAAGCTGAAAAATAGCATTTGCTCACTTTGATACTATGAAACAGAAAGTTGATCTAAACCATATTATGAGTAAAAAGAGTAATAATTACTAACAAAACCTTGAAACCAGTTTTCTAAAGAGAAAAGGTTTCTTTAGGAGAAGAAAAGAGCCGGAAACTTCATAAAGTTCACCTAGGGATTTTGTTATTGTCAATTGATTTTCAAGGGAAAAGGCACTCAGGGCCACGTTCAGACCAGCTGTTAGATGTGCAAAATTTAGTCATTATAACTACTATGGTGCGAAAGCTCAAAAAAACCAGGTGGCAATCTAGGTTGCTTTATTGTCTACAACTTGCAGGTCTTGGCTCCCTATACGGTGAAGACAAAGAAATATTCCCAGTGCCTTGAGGCAAAGCACCTAACGCAAGAGTGCCTTGCATCAGTTTTCTCTACTGACTGCATAGGCAACCAGGAAACAGTCAAAATACAGCCCCAAGATACCGTGCTGATGTTTGGCAATAAGACACTGTTGTAATCACTATTGTGAAAATCCCTGTAGAAGGTGAGGTATATGGCAAACACTGGGCCTGACTCTCTCGTTATCAACACCAGCTTATAGTAGATACAAAGTGATTGAATTCAGTGAATGAGATTCAATTCGTGACAATGTTACAGAATGAATATTTTGGCTGAGTACGTATTTTTTAGGAATCCTGTGGAAGTTATAAAGAACACTATAGAACAATGACTATGAGAATATTTGACTTCTTAAACTTCACACCTCCTTCTTCTAGCATCTAATGCCTTTGTTTAAATTACTCTATATTAGTTTCAGTTCATATATGGAATTACTTTGTCTTTGGAGTCTCCACCATCTTGAGCATTCAGAAGTCTTGGTAATAGCTTTGAATCACTACCACATATGTCAGCAGTAAAAGTGTGCTCATGAACATTGTGGAATGACTATTTTTGAGCACTTGAAAGAAATCATTAGAAAACTCTTAATGAGTGTAATAACAGGGTCCTGGAAATATGCRGTGCAAAAGGCTGTAAACAGAGGGAGCCAGGGGAGAATTTTATGTTCAGCTGTATTTGGAGAACAAATAGGATAATATTATCTAGTGTTCCCAATTCACTTAGTCCTATTTTTAAAGGGAACTTAATGTTAGTTATACATAGGACTCCAGGAATGTACAAATGCAGATATTTTCTGAGAATTATAAAAACATCTGAAATGAAAGTAAGCAGGAGTTTGGCCTCTTTTTTAAAGATTTGTCGCTGCCACCATGCACTTTAAGTGCCTAAACACCTACTTCTTGGATCTCACTGAAAGTCAATGCATCTTGTCTGCACAAAGGGGTTCATCTGACTGGCCTGATCCAGCCTGGAGACTGCGCTGCTCTTGGCTTGCCAGTGGTCAGAAACAGCACCGAGAGAAGGCAGCTCTGCTGCCTCCCCACCAGCTCGAGTGCACGCGTAGGCACTCAGGTCTGTCGGAAACCATCTGCACAGAACTAGGCAACTTCTGAAAATGAACCATGCTTTGGAGTCCTGGGAACTAGTTTAAAAGCTTCTCTGTTAGCATGAGATGAATCATTCTCTGACTATAAAAGGAGCCTCTGATGATTAGTTCAGATTTGGTCATCAAATTTATAGATGTTTGAGTTAGTTAGGAATTACCCTCTTCTTCCCTCCACAGATTCAGGGTTGTGTGAAACATTTCAGAATAAGAGTTCCACTGCCATCTTTTAAATTCTTGTCCATATTTTTAAACTCTCATTTTAACTATGCTGGTAAAATTCATTATTCTATGAAGACAGTCAGCAGAAGACTTCTGGTTACTTAAAATATACTGGTGGCATGGGATAGGATTGACATCATGTATGGGGCTTATACTGGCCATTTGAAGAAAGAATTCTTTCTCCACTCCTGCATATTTTCCCAGCATTTCTTACATTAAATATGCAGCACAACAGCACTGAGATATTTTCTTTGCATGCTTTGGAGCATGAAAACATACAAATGTGATGAAGACACAAGTCCAGAGGGGTCCTGATAACAGTGTGGCTCCTTAGTCTGCTCTCTATCAGTATTCACTGTAATCTAGTGAAGAATGATGGGAGGTCAGGAGGGACGCTACAATACAGTTTCTTAAAGAGATGTCTTGAATTGAAAAAAGGTTTGTCCTTAGCATGAGTTACATATCCTTCCTGAGAATATTGAAATAATGGAAAGCTCCTAATGCCTTACTCATTCTGGAGTAGTATCCCTCATGTACAAAATGCAGATTTCACTAAATATTCCACTATTCAAAATGTGCTATTTAGAGTTCTGTTTATGGATAGAAGTAGCTGTAGGATTAATAATGTTGATTTTATTGACATTTTTAATGTTGATTTGGCCAATGTTGTTTCAAATTTCAGGGCTTGATTTGGCAACCACTTGCTATTGAGACATTGGTTATAATGGGGATATTATCTACCTCAGATAAGTAAGTAAGAACCAACCACGCTGCAAAGTTTCACTGCTGACTACAGTAGGAGCAAGATCTTTGTGATAGGCAATATGAAGCTGTAGCATCAGTGAGAGAAGAATACTAGTGTCATGTAACAGAATCCAGAATCAACACTGATCGATAACCGCAGTTCAAGGACATCCTCCTTTCAATTTTTGTCAAGGCTCCTGCTCAGCAGATGTAGCATGTTCTCTAAAGAGAGAGGAATGAGAGAGCACAGGATACCTTCCTGGCAAGGAAGTTAAACCATGGTTAATCCTCTACATACGGTATCTTTGCATGCTACTGAATTGGGATGATGGCATATATGAGGGGCAAGGCCATGGCAGGTCCTCCTCCTTTTCAGGAAAGGCTGTATAAGTAGTCGTGAAATGTACTTCATGCAGTGGTATTAGTAGCTTCTTGTTACAATCCCACAGCAACTGAGTAGTCTTTGCTGGGCCTGTGCCTCGGACACAGCTCACATGGGCACCAACATAAAGATTTAACCTTGAATGCCTGTGCTGCTGCCCGTTGTCACTTACTTTGGTAGGAGTATTTTCTGCAGCGGAGCTCTAGGACTGAGCATGATTCCAGAAGCTTTCTCGGAAGGATAAGTTTAACTCTTCTTAAACAATTTCTCTCCATGTCTAATGTCATTTGGTACAACTCCTTTTGCTGTCAACTTCTATTTCAAAGGCACTCTTATTTCTGATCCCCTCTCTTCTTTATTAGCTTTGGCAGAATCTGCTATGAACAGAATGAAGTCTCAAGGACTAATTGTAGTTTTGTGCAACATTCTGACTTTCATGTTGCTGTGCAACCAATTATTATTTGGCATCTGCTATTGTAAGCCAGTAAATATTAACCAGTGCTCCTGATCCTACACGCTTTTTCAAAGAACTCTGTCTTTCCTGTCAGCAAGCTCTTTGAACATCACATGTGGATGACTTGCTAGGGTCTTTTATATGAAAAAATTAAAATAAAAAAAAATAGAAGAAGAAAAAAAGAAAGAATCATACTTGGTTTGTTAACGTGTGCTATGCTCAAAAACTGAATAATGCTTCAGCACTCACAATAGAACACTGGACAATGTACATTTGTGATCATCTTCACTGTGTTTTGCTGAGATGTTTCCACTGTGTCTTTAATACCAGTTTGTTATTTCTTTACACCTTGATCAGATTTAATAATAATTCCACATATTGAAAAGGGATTGGGCATTGGCAGTGGGGAGGGTGGCATTCATTAGTGGAACGAGTCTTGAGTTATTCAAAAGGAATTCCGTTTGTGACAAATTAGTTATTTCTCCTTTCCTTTACTGAAAYATGACTGAAAAGTCATGTCAGGAGACACTACACCTACAAGTGGGTGGTTGAATATGAATTCCACACTAAAGGTCTCCATTTCTGTACATCAAAATACATACTCCTGAATAAAAGTACCTGATTTTCAGAAAATACTGAATATAAAGTGTCCTTTGAGTATTTCAGAGTGAGCACTGAAAATTAGTAGCCACATTTGCAAGTTTTGGCCCTAATGCTTGAAGTGTAGTTACACAGCCATTACAATTTACCAGCAGTGATGACAGSGTACATAAGAAAGATAGGCATCAATCATCTGAACAAGAAAAGTTAAAATAGGAGCCTTTAAACCAGAAAGAGCGGCAGTAGTTCAGAACTGTGATAGTCACCACTGAAAACTGAAATACTAAAAATACTGCAGTTACAGTGCAATTGCCATTCATAACTGTGATAGCTGCTGATCACCACCTGCTAGAGGAGCTAAATGGGTTATTGATGTAGTTATTGTTAAGAAGAAAATTAAATACAAAATGTTCTCATGTGCAGGAGATGTTTGATTGTCTTCATCATGAGCTAGATGAAAAATTGAGATTCTAGATGAAATCCTCKGCTTGTGTAAATGGATTTAGCTCCCCTGAAGTAAATGGAAAAACACTTAATTATACCCAAATGAAAGTCAGTTCCTCCATTCTACACATATGGAAAAGACACTTTAATTCAAATTCTTTATATTCCAGAAATGTTTCCATCACTGATGTGATTCTTCCGGGGGCAGCAGGCAAATTTTATTTTGTTCACACCTGGTTGTGGTGATAGTTGTAGGGCCATTATTACACAAAGCAGACATCTGGGGTGATATTCACTGACTAAATATAGGTTTCTATATTTGAACTACTCTCTTTAGGCTTCCTTTATAATCAGTGGGGTAAAAGAAACACTTTTTAGGTGCTACTTCTGTCATGCTAAAGTAGGCATCTAAAATCAGTCAGAAGAACTGCACCCTAGAAGTGCCCATTTCTCTTCACCCATCATAAACAGAATAGCTCAAATGTAAATGTCTGCACTGCAGATGTCTATAGTTAGATTAGATTAATTATGTCCCAAGAATAAGGGATATGAATTATGTTAATGGTTCTTAGTGGCAATTGCCCATGTTATGAGGTATACTCAACTGCAGATTAAGTGAAAAATAAGCTTAATGTACCTTTGTTTTCAAGCTCATAATAGTCTTGCTATTGCAACATTCCTTCTAGTAGGAAGTAATATACCAGTAATGATATATTGATATTTAATATGACAATTTATGACAAGAATTGTTTATCAGTTCTCTAATACACCTGTTACCACATTTTTGAGCATCACAGTTCATCATAAATGTCTATACCAAATATTAGGGCAACAGCATCTGCCTTATGTTGTAAAGAATTGTATTAGAAATGTTTTGATACATATGAATAAAAACATATGGGCATGGGAGCACCAGAAATATCAGCTGAAAGAAGGGCTATAAGAATGACATGTGCTGATGTCACTTAGATCAGCAGGTCACCAAGATCCCAAAACATCTACAAGTTTCTTCTGAGGATACCCAGACTGGAAAACAAAAGGACAGTGAGCAGATCCTGATGACTCACAGAAGCAGGAGAGGATGGAGAGACTAATCACTGTCAATTTGTAAAGTGAATAAAAAAGGCATATCCAAAATGACCAACCAAAGAAGAACCCAGAAAATGTGAGGAGGACTTGGCTTATATCTCTTGTTCTCTGGCCTCTTCCTCATGGGGTATCTTGCACTGACCACCTGTGTACAAGCATCTTGGTGCTCCAGTGCTAAACAGACTACTTGGACCTGCACGTACTGCTGCTTGTACGTGCTTTTGGGAATGTATGTGTGAATGAGTGAAATCAGCTTTGTTTTAAAATATAATCCCTTTTCCCTCCTATAAGGTCTCCCATTGAGATCTGCTATGTTGTTGCTACAACATTGCAGCATTATTTCCTACAAAGTATTTCTCTGCAAACAGCTTGTCATGAGTCTAGATCTGTTGTTTTCTTTCATGTCACTAAATATCCAAGAGCAGGAGTTATTTTACACTACTGTAATGCTCATGCTTTCATGAGCATTACACCTGATTTTTGCAGGTGTAACTAAGAAAAAAAAAATCCGGTCCTATTTCATTTCTAAACTCAGACTAGCAGMATGATTAAATTCACAATTGTGTTATTTCATCTGGGTGACACTTAAGAGAAAAAATGGACAGTTATAAGCTCTACCCTAGAAAGCATTGAATTATGTGAGACAGGGTAYTTTACAGCTGGTTGTATTCCATGGATCCATGAATGAACAGGTTGAAATCTGGCACTGATTACAAGAAAGAAAAATGAATAGTTTGGGTGTATTATTCATTCAAAAGAAAAAGAGCCAAGCCCTTTCCTGGCATAAATTGCCACAGCTCTATTGATTTCAAACAAGAGCTGATTTGCATCAGTTGAACATCCAAGCCATATTTTATAACATGTCCAATTTTGATTAATTGTTATTACAGTCCTAAACAGGATTTTTCATTGCTCAATTATTTTTAGCACCGTACATGAAAAGAAAACAAAAAGCCCTGATGCTAAACATACCATATTTACTAGCCATGAGACAATTATAATTATTTTGATATTTTAAAGAGTATTAGACTTGGGGTTATTAGTTTACCTGTCTGCATAAAGTCAGAAACTACATCTTCTAGACTCCTAGATAGACTCAACAATGTTGTGTTTGATTTTCTGAGTTTTTTTCCACCAATATATTGAATTGTCAGGATCACTTCTTGAACAGAAAATCTCAAATGGATACTTTAAATGACTGCATAGAACTCGATATGATTTTCAAYACGACCTGTATAGGTGGCAGTACAAACTGTCTGAAAAATTCTTAAGAGCTCTTGGCAGTTAGAAAAAAACTTCCTCCATTTGTAATGACATGCCCTGTGAGAATAGAATGACTGTTCTTATATTTTTGTTGCAACCTATAGGACATACAACGCTCCTTGGAAAAAAATATTTTTAAAAGACCTTGATTAAATATTCCAAAAAATGTCAGCAAGTTAATCTTAGCAAGTAGCCTTGTATTCATTGTTCAGAATTGTGGAAGTATTATTCATGCAGCAGTCTGTGCTTCCATTTTTCTATTACTTCTGCTTTTATTTACGTATCATTATAATTCCACCTTAGGGAAAAAAAAMCAAAAAGCTTATTTTGACTACTGTGCTCTAATGTGATACAAACTAGATTTTTCCTGATCTGCCTTGATTTTATGGGTCATTCCCTCTCCCTCTGTATTAATGTAGTTGTAATATATTGGCTGTTTCAGGGAACATGCTGTATCTACTCTTGCATGTATGAGAAGCTGTTAATTCATCATTCTTTGCTTGCCAATCATGGCTGTAGGCATTCTTCTATGCATTCTCATATTCTGTGTGTGAGACAGACAGAGAGGGAAGGAAGGAGGGAAAGAAGGAAAGAGAGAGAGAGAAAGAGAGAAAGAGAGAAAGAAAGAAAGAAGAAAAAAACAGACAAAAGAAATAAGAAAAAAGGAAAAAGAAAAAAGGAAAAAGAAGGAAGGAAAAAGGAAAGGGAAAGGGAAAGGGAAAGGGAAAAGGAAAAGGAAAAGGAAAAGGAAAAGGAAAAGGAAAAGAAAAAAAAAGAAAGAAAAAGAAAAAAAGAAAAGGAAAGGAAGGNGAGGGAAAGAAGGAAAGAGAGAGAGAGAAAGAGAGAAAGAGAGAAAGAAAGAAAGAAGAAAAAAACAGACAAAAGAAATAAGAAAAAAGGAAAAAACAGACAAAAGAAATAAGAAAAAAGGAAAAAGAAAAAAGGAAAAAGAAGGAAGGAAAAAGGAAAGGGAAAGGGAAAGGGAAAGGGAAAGGGAAAAGGAAAAGGAAAAGGAAAAGGAAAAGGAAAAGGAAAAGAAAGAAAGAAAAAGAAAAAGAAAAAAGGAAAGGAAAGGAAAGGAAAGGAAAGGAAAGAAAGAAAAAGGCAGGAAGGAAGGCAGGAAGGAAGGCAGGAAGGCAGGAAGGAAAGAAGGAAGGCAGGAAGGAAAGAAGGAAGGAAGGAAGAAAAAAGAAGGAAAGAAGGCAGGAAGGAAAGGCAGGCAGGAAGGAAGGAAGGAGGAAAGAAGGAAGGCAGGAAGGAAGAAAAGGAAGAAAAAAGGCAGGAAGGCAGAAAGGCAAGAAGAAAAAAGAAGTAATGCAGGAAGGCAGGAATGAAGGAAGGAAGGAAGGGAAAAAGAAGGAGAAAGAGGAAGGAAAAGGAAAAAAGAAAATGAAAGAAATAAGAGAGATGGGAAAGAAAGAAAGAAGAAAGAGAGGTGGGAGGAGAGGGTGAAGGGAGGAAGGAAAATGGACAGCTACCCCATGGCTAGCAGAATCAACACACCTGACTGCACTGAGAAAAGGAGTTGAGTGAATTGTAGATCAAAGTACAAGTCACAAGGTAGTTTCTTCACTCAGTTCTCCTTTCTGGAAACCCTTGTGAATAGYTGAAATACTTTTCTCTAGTAAAACTGCATATAAAATTATCTTGCATGATTCTCTACTGTCCAGTGTCATGCTCTTTTCTGACTTCATATGCCAAGTAGCCTGGAGCTTGATTTATGCTTAGATGGAAGATCTCTGAAAAATACTTCTATACAAAAATCCAGTAGTTTTGCTAATTTAGAAAATAAGGCTATTCTCTGTGCATAAGCAATTCCAAACTTTACAGAAAGCTGTTATAGGATTTGCTATAGCATTATAAAATGCCAAACAATTTTAAAGTGGACTATGAGATTCTTTACTAGCAAGTCTATGCCCTGGCCAGGGTTCTATAGCTCTGACCTATTCACACTGGTAATTGCCAACTGATTCAAATGGTCCTATCAAACCTGTAAAATGTGTTATGGTTCCAGAATCGGGCTTTAGTATCAGCCTTAAACATCTGTATAGGTTAGTAAATTTGGTTCCGCAGTCCTGAACATGTGGGCAGCAAAGGTTTCCATAGGATGGATTATGGGAGCAACGGGTTGAACTGAACTGCTGGAGAAATTAAAATCTATTTATATTTCTTTCAAAAGGTTGTACAAGCCTAATATAATAAAGACTATAGAAGGAGCCTCAGTAAACACTGATTTACCCCTGGGGGCTACTAATAGCTTCCCATACATACATGACCTGTAGCCACTCTCTTTCGTAGGACCATGGGATAATTCTGGTTGGAAGGGGCCTCAGGAGGTCTCTAGTCCAACGTCCTGCTCACAGCAGGGTCAGTGATGAGATCAGACCAGGTTGCACAGGGCTTTATCCAGTCTTGTCTTGGAAACCTCCAAGGACAGAGATTGAACAACTTCTCTGGGCAACCAGCGCTTAACACCTCACGGGAGGAAAAGTTTTTCCTTATATCCAGTTTGAACCTCTCTTGTTTCAATTTACGCCAGTTGTCTCTCATCCTACCACCATGCACCATTTCCTTAGCTAAGGCTTTTATTTTGGTTTGTGTGTTGTCACAGTTATGTCTTACTCCTGAAACCAGATTTGTATTGGTGGAGCTTAATGCATATATAAATTCATGGTGATACTAATACGATTATGGCCAAGTGCATCCATGCTTGCCCTGTTGCAGGATTGCAGTCTTTCTCTGTAAGCAAAGGAGACCAAGTTAAAAAAATATATATTTCCGTCAATTTCAATTAGTCACTTAAATAAAACCATATTTTCTGTAGACCTCACTTGCTAAAATTAAAAAGATCAAACAAACTTCATTAGATATATAATTTAACAAAGCTAGGGAGGTAAAAGAAACTGCAATAGCAAGTGTCTTTTTAAAACAGTCCAAGCTGATTCTTGTGGGGCTTTATATGATGCTGAAATGATCTATCTAGAATTATAGGAAATACAAAAATACAAAAATATAAAAATATTACCTTAAAAAATGCCATTTAATCAGTATGCTAGCTCAATCCACATATTTAAAGACAGAGAAAGGCAAATAAATAAAAGCAAGATTGGAGGCTGTGACATATAAATAGAGTAAACAGGAGTCTAATATATACAGTCAGATAAAAAGAGCCTGAAGGAAGATGATAAAACAGTTTAAATCCCCTGAAGTAATATCATGGAATGAGGAGAATTATTCACAGCAGGTAGTAGAGCTAAAGCAACTAGTGTTTATTAGGGCCTATAAGTTTTAAAAAAAGAAAACAATATTTGTGCAAGATAGTTTGAACATAGGGGAACAATTATGCATAACTGAGACTCCACCAGGGACAATGTCGCATTCACCAAGTTTTCTAGAGTGCCTTTGCTCTCTTGCGTCTCTCGAGCGCAGTCAGTTAGGTCCTGAGCCTTCAGCTGTCAGTCAGGTTCTGAGCCTGGAGCCTTTCTCAATGGCTGGACCTACCAGCTGCAGATCCCTGCCACCGCTTTAATCACCTTGGTTGGCTGGAGTTCGGTTCAGCACAGTGCTGTTCTCTCACAGGCAATGACAGGGTTAACCAGTGCCACTCACATCTCACCTATGAGAGAAACACCTATGAGAACCAACCTGTATCAGAGAAGGCTATTTTAAAAGCAGGAAAGCTGTAATGCATCTCCACATGAAGACTCTGGCCCATAGTCTCTCTGTGGTCAGTGTTTGAACTGAATTGTACACTGCTAAGAAGTAGCGCAGACTAACAGGAGATCAGGATCAGCAGATCAAAAGCCCTGGCACTGAGGACTTGATGTCCACAATACATGCATTTCAGGGGGTTTCCATCTGACTAGTTCTAGTCTAGTCCTCTGTACTGCATGCTCACTACCAACTAAAATGTGTTAGATGTGCTCCTGGAGTACCTCTTCTGGTCTGGTTTCATCTAAGATGGTTCTAGTTTAGGTTCTCCAAGACCTGTCTGTGATGTGAACCAAAGTACAGTTAGTGGGGATGGTTGAGAAAGTCACTTCAAAAGGGCACTCTTGATCCAAACTAGAATCCTGACGGAGATTAATCCAATTGTCCGAACTGTCATTTTATCGTTTCCAGGCAATTGCCTTCTTAGCCCTCTTCAACCAGGTCAAAAAAATCTGGGCTTCCTTCTCAGCATGAAGCTGTACTGTTTCAGCATTTCCTGTTTCTAAAGAGAGCATCCTTTAGCTCCATGATTTTCAAGCTTTCTTAGTTTGTAGAACCCTAAACATCTTTTCATTAGAGACAGCAGTCCCGGTATATCACATGTAAACAATATGCTTGCCTTGCTCCACCAAGCCCCAGGTAAGGAGTTCAAAGATTCCTGGAGATTCACAGGCCTCAAGAAGAAAATCATTGCTTTAGATTTCCCACAGAATAAAGGACAGAATCATTATTCAGACTATGACAGTAATACAGTACTTATTGAATATACCCTACTTCATATTCTCTCCAAATGTTCTATTATTCCATGGCACTGCATCTCCCATATAGCTCAGGATTAAAGCAGAGTAACCATACAAGGGAAAGAAAACTCCATGTATGTTACAATTAGATGGAAAAAAAAAATGTTCTTTTCAAAGCTCAGCAACTCAGCTTAGAAAAGATCTTTGATTATAGAGACATTAGTTACAATGACTCCATCTAGGCCAGAATCCATTGCAATAATATGGAAGATGACAGTATAACCAAAAAATAAAAGAAAATCAAGGAAGACATTGTCTTTATTATTCCTTTATACTGTAATACCTTCTGCAGGATAAGTCAAGTGGATTTTACAAGCTGTGTGTTATAGCACAGACTCATCTTTCCTAGCTTTCATAGACATTTTTTCTGCATTAAGCAAACAACTGCCAAATAAAGGCTAAACTGTGCTTTTGGAGTCAAGCCATCTCTCGAACAGTTTTGCATGAATCACATTCTGTTTATTGGTAGCCTTGGATGAACAAGCAGTAGCCCTGACTAATGACAACAAATGTAATGAAATAGTTATGCCTCATTGCTTCTGGAAAAGAGGACATAGGTAGTATAACCACATTCCTGCTCATTCTGTTGTTACATTGATGTTTCTGTCACTAACAGACAGAATAAACATCATTTTCCAAATAATTTCTTAAGGAAGGTATACCTGAACAATAGCAAGTAAATTAGGTATGATACAGGTTACCTGGATTTAATTCCTTGCCTTGGCAAAGACTTCATATGTGACTCAGACAAGTCATTCTTCTGTATCTCTGTCCCCAAGCATTATGTATGGAAATAGTTAGTTACTTGAGTGCGTATTAGGCAAATGTACATTTTATATTACAAGAGACTATGGCAATAAGAATTAGATAGGGCAAGATCTCTCCCATGTGGGAAGAGTCTAATTGTTTTGAGAGACACTCTATACACTATACAATAACATTGTTATAATAAAAGATCCTGATTCATTATTATAATTATCTTCCCAGGAATAAACAGAAAAGATTATACACAAGTAATATTTCATAGTATTTTTTTAGAGCCTGATATATTGCCAGGATGTGGACATATGTGTCAGCCCTAGTCAAGTTTGAACACTATGGATTTAGTGCAGCAGCACCACCTGTCGGTAAATTTATCAAAAAAGTTACCGAAAAAGCAAATGAAAAATTATCAACGCAGACCATGAAATGAAATGCTATGACACAACCTGCAAATTATATCCTCAACCATACCCCCTTCCTGCCAAGACCCATATGTGTAATTAGGACCCACATCAAGGGGCATCCTTATTATTAGTGCTGCAGAACTATTCTTCTACAAGAACCTTTCTTTTATTATAACACAACATTTTCTTCAACCAGAATTTTACAGTTTTCAACCTCAGTAATTTTTCAGCAGCAAAAGTTGCCTAATTTGCACAAAAGCTTGAGATTAAAATAAGGGAGATTCTTCAAAGTGAGTACACGCAGAAAGAATGCTCCTGGAAGAGGCAAAGCCATCAAAAATGGCAAACAGTTTATCAAGCTGTCAGCAGTGTCAGTTTTGGCTGTGAAATCTGAAAGAGCAGCAAAATGTAAGGTTAACGAGTGATTATTACTTCAAGAAGGGTGGCATTCACATAACTGTGAAAACAGGGAAATCTCACAGCTCTTACTGATGAGAATGCTTTTCCAGTGCGGAATAGTAACTTGAATTACTAGGAGATTGTAAGGAAAATACCACCTCATCACCTTAAGCTCAGAAACAGGCTGCAGTGTGTAGATAAATATTTTGATCATTGCTATAGTTTTATATGCGGATGTTAAGCAGTGAATGTGGCACACAGTAATAAAGGCAAATGAAATGGAAAGGGAACTGCCATCAACTGTAGAGATTTTAGCAACAATGTGGGGGAAAAAAAGGCAATTTTCCCAAATAAACTCAAAATTAAGAACATTTATTGTCAGACTCATCCCACGTAATGTCCTCCTCTTTTACATTGAATGTGCCAGCTTTTCTAGACCAGGAATCCACCCTCAGGCAGGTGCTGCTGCGCTCAGACTAGGCAAGGTAGTTCACACATGGGCATTGCTCGAAAGCGTGCTGGCTACTACACGTTACTGCAGGGCACTGCTCTTGTTTAGGGCTTGACCTCTGGTGCCAAGAGCATCCCGAGGAGAAGTCTGGCCATCATATCACGTTTTCTCCAGCTGAGCATCCCTCTGGAGCAGCTGTTCCACAACTTCTCAGTTCCTCCATAGCCAGCACAAATTCAGTTTGTGCAATGTATTTATGGGATAACCGGGGGTGGCTATTATTACAGGATTCCCTCTCCATCTACCTCCAGTGAGCTCCCTTTGATTTTCTTGGTTCTTCCTCCAATGAATGTCTCTCCTGTCAAGCATGGAATTGGACTGTGTAACTACAATCTCAACTCAATTTTATAACTGTAACCCAAGTTCCTCTTATTCAGCAAGCAGCACTGCACAGGCCTATTATTAATTTGGGGGAACACCCACCAAAGCCTACCTATCCAACATTAAGAGTCGGAAGACAAGGATCTAAAGTACTGGTATTTTGTTTTAGACCTTTAATAATTGACTGCATAGCCTGCTCACATACTTTATGCAATAACTTATTATTTTTATTATGCATTTAGGCTTAACAGCTGGTCCACAACTATTAGCATCCTGCCTTGGAGAACTGTGAGTCCAGCTAGGGAGCTTAAATTACAAGTATCCTGGTTTTGCAGGTCCTACTTCTAATTACTCATGCCTGACAATATGATCAGTGTCAGCAGTCTCAGTGCTTAGTTTCACATACTCATTATTTATTATCAATTGCACAGCTTTCCTCCTCCATTTAAAGAATACTTACTGACTGACACATACATTTATTTACAGTTAAATAGGCACAGGCTACAGATTTCATTTCGGTCAGTGCCACAGGATAAAGGGAAATATGAATAGAGTGGAAGTAAAGTAGCAGCTGGGCCTTCTTATTCCTTGCTTGGTCTCCTACTGTTCACAATGGAGAAAAATTTCTAAGGGTTCAGCAAAGGATGTGCCTTCCTGAGGCAAGCATAAAAACCAGACAGGATGAATCACTACGGAGGTGACAATCTCTCCCTCCACAGACTGTAAAGAGAGTTTAACTAGCTTAGACTAGATGCCTAACTTTTACATAGCTAAAGTTAGGTGCAGTGAATTTTACCTTTTAAGACTGGGTCTTGTTTTATTTATTTTTTTTACTTTTGTGGTCTATTCCACTTCTTACTATAATAGGGTTTCCACTACATTCCTAGGAAAGCTGCTCTACAGAAGGTTTGTACATTCTGGCTTCTCTGCAAGAAGAGCCGCGTTCATTGCTCTCAGGAAGGAAGGATTATCTGCAAATAACTGCACTGACATTTTCTTTTCTGCCTTCTTACTCTCTTGCCATAACCACACTAATAAGTCATTAAGAGCAAGAAATACAGAACAAGGTTTTTCAGATTACTAACAGAGTTCAGATAGACCGCTTAATTTGGTGTTTAATATAAGGCATCTTAAAAGAAACTCAGTTTGTTAAGAAACAGCCATTTAGCAGTATATGAAGATAAAATAACATTCAATGATCTCAAAGGAGGTGCCAAGTAGCAACTTGAACCAACTGGGAACCTCTTTAGGTTTCATTAGGTCTTCTCACAGACTTGGAGATAAAGGGATTATATATTATTCTAAAATATTCCCTTTCACCCATTTAGAAACTCTGCTTTTGTAACCTGTACATTTCAAAGAAAGTGCAGTCATTGTACACTTAACAACTTTGTTGAAGTCCACATTTGCAAAGCATTTTTGAAGAATGTGGTATTTTTCCCTATATTGTAAAAAAACAGAAAGAGACTGTATCTTTTGTAACAGTACTGATAAAATAACAGAATATTCCACTAAAAGCACCTTTTCCTTTATATAATTCTTCACCAGCTCTCTTTGATTTCGTATCATGGTTTTGTTTCCTCAGGCTAAGTATTTTGTCTTCCTCTTTTTAGGTGAAACAGTTAAAATACAGAGAGAGAGCAGATAAGTATTCTGACAATGGTCTGTAAATAATCCTATATAATTTATTATTTACTATACAAACAGTTTTTTCACTGCGTACGTTCAGTTTGCTAGCCTCAACTCGCTTCTGCCCCAAAAGAAAAAAAACAAAAAACATGGTAACTGGACATTGGCAAAACTACTCAGATGCTTTCCAAATGCCCAGGTGTTACCACGTAATCCAGTCACCTTTACCTCTGTCATCTTTGGAGCACCTAAGTTTTTGCCTAATGGACCCTTTACCTGTGCTTTTCCCTGCACATGTGCAAAAGAGCTGTCTGAAATTTGTGGCTATCGAAATACATTTGCATGTTTTGCACATAGTGCATACATATTGGTTTTTTTTAAACAAGTTTTCTATAGCTCTACTTATGTTTTCTGTATTTCCTGAAATCTTTTGCTGTGCTCTAAATCAGCTCGTTCTGTCTCTTCATCACTGTTATTGTTTTGGGTCCACTATCAGTTCTACCTATACTGCCACAAACAATTTATATCTGTACTGTCAAGAACAGGAAATGGGGAGAGGAGCACACTGAAATAATGCTCTGTTGGTGTAATCTTGGGTGAATGTTTTCTCTGTCAGAACTTCAGCAGGAGGAGACTGAAAGCTGCAGACGCGGTAAAAGACTGTCGATTTTAAAAAGACTGTCAACTGCAGAATTATAACAGCGGCAGGGCTTGCTTTGGGTCTCTTTCTTTTTGCTTTGCTTTCCTCTGTAGTTCTGGCAGCTCTGGACTGCTTGCCTTATGAGCCGGGCAGTGAGATTAATGTTCTCTTGAGCTGCTGTTTCAATTTACTGACAAATAGATCAAACACAGAATGCTTTATTTTTCCAGCTGATTTTATAGTTTTGACTCTTCCTAATGACTCATTAAAACTCTGCTCCCTCCATTCATTTCCAAACTGTCCACTAAGTAAAAAAAAAAAAAAAAAAAGTAGTTACCATAGAAACTATCTCTAAGATGCAGAACGATTTCTTAAAGAAGCCTGCACAGTAGTACAGAGTATCATCGGAACATTGATACAATGGTTCAGAAGGAAACGAGGGACACGCTGTGCTCCAGAGCCTGAATTCCTCACCAGTTTCTTTCAGTGATGAGGGGTGTCTCTGCTGAAATAGAAAGGGTTATTTGAACAGGGAAATGACTTAACACGAATATCAAAAGTCCATCACAAAATAATAAAACCGAATAATTAAAACATATCCCTTCACATCTTTAAAGTGTTACACTTGTTAAACACGTTAAGAGTATGAATGTCGTTTTGCATCAGTCCAAACTGATGGTGAAAGCTCTCTATGTTTGTGTTCATGATCTGTGTGAAAGAATGAGTGACAGAATTCCTCTTGATGGAAATAATGCGGTATCTGGCCTTATCGCGGTACTGACATCTTCCAGGCTTGCAATACTATGAACAAAACAAATCTCTTGTCATTTCAGCCCATAAATTACTCCCTTTGGCATTAAAAAGTCTGTAAAAACCATAATCACAATTGCAAAAAAAAAAAAAAAGAAGACAAAAACCAAATAACAGACCCCGCATGCATTCCCAGCACATGACATCTCAGGGGTCTCAGTGCAGACACTTTTCTACTCAATGATGATGTCAAAGTAAAAAAAAAAAAAAAAAAAGTCAACGGTATTTGTCCCTGCTACCAAAAAAAATATGTTTTCTGAACTGCATTTCATCACTTTGTATTGAAAATGTCTGCTGGAACACAACTACACAACTCAGAGTTGTTTCAGGAGAATTCTGCTACCACCTTCTGGCTGACAGAAATACTTATCACTTATTTAACCATCAGTACATCGAGCTCTTAATGGGTCTACTGTTTCTTCAGCATACACTCTTCACTTAATACTATGATATTTTCCTTAACGCATAAATAGGAAATCATAAAACACATTACACCTTCATTTTGCAATCCTTTCTGATGAAAAAAGGAAATTCTGATAAAAAAAAGCCTAAATATTTAATTTCAACAATTTTTAGGGATTTTTAGATATTTAATTAAGATTTAAGTGACCATAATTGAAATGAAACTTCTTGACTTAAAATTAAGTGTTTTTTCCACTTCTTTTCCCCCCCCAAGAAAAGTGTCTTGGTTCAATCCAATTTATTTGTTTAAATTACCAACAAAGAGAGAAATCCATTATTTGCATTGCTATAATAATCCACAAATGGTGTAGCCCTGCAAAGTCTTCTGCACACTTCTCCCATTGCATATTTGATTTAGTCCTGCTGACTTCGCAGTACCAGAAGCAAAGAGGATAGGTTCRTTGGATGGTTGTTTTTTACTTGAATACAATTGCTTGCAATAAATTGAATGAAAGAAGAGCGTAATATAGATCACAATCTTGTCAGCTGTGTTATGACCTTTCCAAGTGTTAATACAACTCTGTCTTAAAGCTTCTGGAGTTAAGTGATTACATAAGAAAATCAGCACTTCTTTCTTTTTCTCTCAAGTAACTATCCTGCCTTCAGCCTTATGGAGAAAAGCCTGAAAACATAAGAATACACTAAAGATTGAGAAACAAGATGATAAGCAAAAAGAACTTCATATTTAAAAAAAATAAATAATTTTATTTTTAAAACAACATGAGATTTGGGGAACTGATAAAGAGAGCACCTTGAATGTCTGAGTTTGGCAATACTAATCAAGTGGGAGTAATCAGATGAGCAAAGAGTACAGGAGTAAAGGTCATTATTTTCCACAGCTAAGACTGGGTCACTTTATCTGGCCCTAAGTCCCTGCTGCTACTGAAACAGGTGGTCTGAACTCCCCCTCGCCATGGACAAAAACAGATTAGTTGTATATGTATCAGTTTCCTCCAGTACAAAGGAAGGAACAGTACAAAGGTCAGCCTCTTATGAGGAAAGGCTGAGAGAGCTGGGCCTGTTTAGCTTGGAGAAGAGAAGGCTGAGRGGGGATCTTATCAACGTGTACAAGTATCTGAAGGGAGGGTGTCGAGAGGATGGGACCAGACTCTTTTCAGTGGTGCCCAGCGACAGGACGCGAGGCAACGGGCACAAACTGAAACACAGACACTTCCATCTKAACAYGAGGAAAWACTTTTTCACTGTGAGGGTGACAGAGCACTGGACCAGGTTGCCCAGAGAGGTGGTGGAGTCTCCTTCTCTGGAGATATTCAAAACCCGCCTGGATGCAATCCTGTGCAATGTGCTCTAGGTGACCCTGCTTGAGCAGGGGGGTTGGACTAGATGATCTCCAGAGGTCCCTTCCAACCTCAGCGATTCTGTGATTCTGTGATTCTGTGAAAAAGGGCAAATAACTGGAAACTGGACAAATGGAAGCCCAAACACCCCTTTTGGTGGTAGTGAAAATAAACACCAAATTAAAGTTGAACATGTTACCACCTTGTAACTTTTAAGTATCTGCTCCACACATAGCTTTGCTTTTTTCTTGCACTAGTATTCATAAAATCCAACAACTTTATTTTCAATTTGCTTTGGGTCACAGCATTAGTGTGCATTATGTGTATCTACATAATTTATGTTTATTATTTTCTCTCAGCTAGGGAGTTGCATTTTTTATAATTTCATGATGGCATTTATGTTTAATTATTCACATACCATTATATTTCATCCATATTTCAGCTACAGGAAGGAAAAAAAAGATTGTTATAATATATGCATGTCTGCAAGTTATTACAAAGTACCACTTTACAGAATGGCTTAGTGAATAGACACAGATTGCATCAAAGAGTTTTTTTTCTCTACATCTTGGTCAAAGGAATAGAAAATGTAAATGAGAGACATCACTGTACTGTCTGGACTTAACTCTTATCCAGTTGAACTCAATAAGGAAATTCCCAGTCCCCTCAACAGGACCTGAAAGCAGACCTCTGAAAACTGATAAAAAAAATTGTAATACTTTTTAGGTGTTCAACTCCCCTTGAGAATCCAGCCTTAAACGACTAAGCCTCCCTCAAAAAGAAATGCAGGCACCTAGGTTACTTAGGCGACACCTTTGAAAATTCCACCCTAAATGAATTCTTAAGATCATACAGCAAACCTATAGTAAAAAGCCAGCTATCAAAGCCAGGTGCAGAGCCTTAACGAAGCACCTACTCAAATTCAGGCCATGTTTCAGCAGTAAGCATTCAGGTGGATTATTAGAAGTGGGTGCTCTTTAATCTCTCCCACCTCCTTGTGAAAACTGACATTTAAAAAATGTTATTAACTACAGTCACAGAAGGGGGGAAATGTGTTCCCTCCTAGAAAGACAGCAGTTCTGCTTCTCCCTGAGATGTGACATTTTCAGACGCTCTGCCTGTCAAATGTGAGCACATTTAGTTGAACTGGACAGTTTCTTGCAGGCTCTGCAGGCTTCTGACTCTCTTAGCATTTCAGGGATTTACATTTGTATTTTAAACCTCTGCTAAGTATAAGCTTCCTGAAGAGAGGATTTTTTTAATTGTTTCACAGTTTGATACATCCAGATCTGAAAGAGAGCTGCCTGTACTGACTCTCAATGAGTTCCTAGACTCCCTTTAACTTTCAAGGACTTCGTGACAGTTCCAAGGAAGTTGAGGGTGCCCCAAATGCCCTTTGCTGCTGATGAGAAGCTAAAACATTCGGGTGCTGCCCATATAATAGTCCTGATCTAGAGCGAGAGTCTTGACAGTCTTCCCTCCACCCTACCTGAGTTTTACTCAGAGCTGGTCTACCCTGGGGCTCTGGACCTTGGCGTCCTGGGATTAGCAATTCTGCACAAATAACGTCCTGGCTTGCTGACGGTGAGAGCCAAGGCTCCTCACCAGCCTATTAAACAAGGCTGATTGCTTAACAGCAGGAAAATCAGCAGATTCTGCATTTCAGGAAGCTCTTTAAAGCAGAGCTTTCCAAGTGAAATATTTTGTTTCTTTACTGATTCAGGTTTTACAGTGAAACCCTATTGTTTCTGATGTTCGAAAATTTCTGATCAACTTTTGCATGAGCCCTGCTATGCATGAGTGAGATGGGCTGACTCTTCACTGGTGGAAACTCAGGATGGCTTTTGACAGATGAAATCTTTGGACAGAATTTGGTTCTAAGAAGGGGATATAAATCCCTCTGCTATCAGCCAGAAAACACATCCAGCGTATCAGGCCACATGGAAAGTGGAACAGTATTCAGTGTCACACGAAAGGTGTGGGGGAAATACCGACATGCTACCTAGCAGTGAGAGCTGACAGAGGATAATTTTGCTTAAAAACAACAGATCTGATAACATACCTTCAAGCTTAGAGCACAGTGAAAAGATACCATTTATACCTGCCAGAAACAGACAGAAAATTCCCTTCGGTCTATCTTTTGACAGATTTTTGCATCACATTCTGCTCAATTCACCTACTTGTTTGGTCCAAAGCAACAAATGTAGTTTTGGTAGAGGCTTCCTACTCAGTTCAGGGTTGAACTGAAGCTTTCCTAACAACTCCTTACAACACAGAAGTCATTGTTTTTAGGAACATAAATGCTAATAATAACACAGTGCATGATATTCCACTGTAGCTGGGTGGAAAAGATGAGAAAGCTTCACATGATAGTGGTGGTCTCTGGGAGTAAAAAGCAAACATTTTTCATGGGTTCTCAAGACTRCAGGATGGGCAGCAATGCTGGACTCAAAGCAGCAACACATTCCTGGCTGTAATAGTTCAATCTACCCAACTACCACTTTGGGGAAAGCAGAGAGGATTTAGAAAGAGAAGAAAATATTGTCACGATGAATGTTTTGTCTTCTGGTCCAGACTCTGGGTAATGAGTCTTAAATTAAAAGAATATGAGTTTCTGTAGGAAAAAAAAAAAAAAAAAGATTGAACTCCTTCACCACAAGAGAAACTCATTCTCACTGTCTGATTATCTAATTTGACCTCCTGAATAACAAGACATAGGAATTTCCTGGTGCAATTCCTGTTTCAAATATATAATCTGTGCTTAATCTGTGTTTAAAATACATCTAATAGTATTTACAGACTATGATCAAGTCACATCTTAACCCTCTCTAGAATTACTTCAAAATTCCCCTCTATAAGAACACTCCTGATATTTTGTAATCATCTATAATCAGAAAGACTACCCAGAGAAGCTGTGTTTTTACCGCCAATATGGACTGGCATTAACAGATTATTCCCCAACAACTTTAGAAGTCTATCCAGTTGCAGGCATACAATTCCAGAGCGGCCGTGCCTTCTCCTTTCTCTATCTGACTGTTGCAGAACACAGCTTCCATTTTTTTGGTGTAGAATTTCCGAGTTGAGAAAAATAGGGCATGTGTAATAGTGCCAAAAAAGAAAATTATATGAGCACTTGAATCTTTCAGTGTTTCACAGGTAAAGTACATCAGAAAACAATAAAAAGTCCAGTTGTGAAAGGTTGGTATAATGCTCTAGAAGACTTTGCGACCAAAAATAAAGGATAAAACTCATCAAAAATTATATATGCATTTTTAATTTGGGGATCCAAGATCCGGTGACCATCCATTGGACAGTTATTCTATATCATTTTGAATCTCAATTAAAAACAGAAGATTCTATAAAAAAAATTACAGCAATAAATGAAGTTTAAATGACTATTATTATGCATATGAAAAGATAATTATCTAAATCTTATTTGAACTATAATTATTCTCTAAATTTTCTAAAGTGGGTTGAAAATTTTTGCTTACTGCTTCCTATCAAGCATTGAAATTGCCTATTTGATTCTATACACACTTTCGTGAGATGATTATTGTGTACTGCTGATTTGAAGTGTGTTTTGTGTGGGTAGAATATATGCAATTTCAAYTGAACTTAATCAAAAATATTATTTTCTTGTATGCTGTTCTGTGAAACAAAAAACTCACTCATTCCATTTAACATCATGTACAAAGACAGATGCAGCTTGTAACCTTCAGAGAATGGATTGTGTTTTAAAATTAATGACAAACTGAGTCTTTAGATTACTTTTTCATTTATTTTATTGTGATACACTAAAGCAGGTTGAACTATGAAACAAAGACATTTTTGATGGATTTATTTCTGTAAGATCTAAAGGCATGTTTCCAYATCACTTATGTAGTAATTAGGCATGGAGTAGAACATGATACTTTTTGAGAACTATAAGGATTTTCAATTTTATTCCCCCCCCCCAAAAAAAAAAATTCTATTTCTCAGTGGTTGAACCAAATTTTGTTACTAAGGCTAAATGAATGCTACCATGTAATCCAGTAAGCATCATACTGGTAAAATAATGCRTTTTTGAATTGCTCTACAAGTATTCTCAGGACAGAAACTGATGCTGCCTGTCTAGAAGCATTTTTTAACTTTTTTGCATTACACAGAGCCAAAAAGTATTGGTTCCTTGTAAAAAGGAAGCATGCTTGTTCATTACAGATGGAATTCAACCATAGCCACAGGCGAAGCACAAAACTTATTTTACAGATGTAGATTAGACTTTTGTTCTTATGTGGTACTTTCATTAAGAGTGTTTAAGGTGATTTTCATCTTTTAAGAACAACTCTTGGCCCTAAGAAAATAATACAAATATACCTACTTTAAATATATAATGCTTCCTTCAATTTTCTCCATATAAATGGAAAAGGTTTAAATGATTTCTATATAAAAAGGAAACATAAGACTTAATGATATTCTTTGTCCTCTCTTTTCATTCCAATTTGTTATTACCACGCCTACTTAGACATTAAAATGCTCTTGGAAAACAACAAAAGAATGTTTTTTCTGCCTGGAGCAAAGAAACTCATCTCCCAAGACTTACASGCCTCATTAAGAGCTTTATTTTGACTTCAGGAAAAAGAACATGCACTTGGTTATTTGGTGGCTCAAGCAAAATGTGTTTCCTGACCTGGAATATGCCTATCTATATATAAGGTACGTACATAACAAATGGGATAACCAAGTGGATAGAATGCACCTTATGTAACCTTAGGAATGTATGTAAGTTTATGGCTGCTTTTGAAGCAGTCTCCTTACGATCCCCTTTGCATCCTAAACTCCCTTTAAAGAAGTGCTTTTAGGGAGCAATCTGCTCATTTTACTGTCTACTTCAGGGTGATTTGTCACATGCCCTGTGAACACTTACGCATCTCTGTTGAAAGATCTGTGCAGTTGGCATTTAAAATAAAGTTAGAAGAAATCAAATTGTATTTGCCTGCAGAAATGAACATATGAACCAACTTTAATACAGGCAAGAAAAAGTCAGGGCACCAAAGGAGGCATAATTGGTCAGTTGATTTAGTATGAGCATTCAGGGTAACTTTCATGGAACTGAAAGAATATACAGAAATAATCTTTTTCATCATTAAGTAATTTATATTCCAGATGTCTGTAATTGCCTTTTTGCGGTACAAATGAAATGATTCAATCATGTAATACATACTCAAAAGAAATAATGAAATTCATACGTATCATAGACATTTAGGATATACGCACACACGGGTTTCCTAATGACTGTCTTTTTACGTAGCCAAATGCTTTGGAGGTGACTAGACAACCTACATCCTCACAAGAATTAAATGATCGCCGCAGGCTGCCCCGCTCGCCAGGCTCCCGGCCCACTCCCGGCCGCTCAACGGCGTTTCTAAAATAAGCCTCGGGCAACAGGAGCGGCCAGCTCCTCGCCCCCCTCCCCGGGAGCGGGACCCGGCCGGCACTAGCAGCGAGGAGGCCCGCCGAGGTCACAGCGCCCGCCGCGCCGGCCCCGCAGCG